>NC_056746.1:750376460-750676460 GCF_019279795.1 Protopterus annectens | reverse complement strand
GAAATACACCCCAAGGATCACTTCTGTGGCTCTACTCGACAGGGGCACAGGAAAATAACTTTCTTGGGTGGCGTAAGTCAGAGAACCTTGTTGGCTAGGCTTACATAGGCCCTTGGGCCAATAGCCTAGTACCTACCTATAAACCTATGAATCAAGGAATACACCAAATAGCAAGAAAAAAAGAGAGTTTTCTTTTTTTTTTTTGAAAAAGGGTAAGGAGAAACAAAAAAGGATAAACAAGTACCAACAACAGTACTGAAGAATACATCAACATGTAAAAAGGAAAGTTTGTCAAACAAAAGGTTTTTAAAGCCTAAGGAAAATACCAGCAATGGTGTAAGAGAAATGCACTAAGTGCATGCAGTTATAGAAAAATTTGAAAAAAAATTAGCAAAGAAATCCCATCTCTTAAATATACTAGAGAGCAAAGCTGACCCAGTCTATAGTGAAAGCAGCAAATGAGAAATGAGGAATATTAGAGGTTGGTGCATTATGGGTAGGAGAAGCTCGAGAGTTTCAGTTGGCCATGAGCTATAGTAATAGCCAAATTGTATCCAAGGTTTGGATCTGAACTCAATAGCTGAGGAATGAATGAACATTGACATCATCAGATCCAGGGTTTTCACTGTCCTTCCTCCAGGAATTGATAGTAAAAGCCCTGAGAACTTGCCCAACAGTCCATTTTTGGAAGCACTGGGAGTTATATCTCCATGCATCTAAATGTGTGACAATCGATGAAGCAGGAGAAGTTAATCAGGGAGAGTATATCCAGCAATTATGTATAGTTTTCTACCACTCTCTACTTCCTAGAATCACTCTCTTGCAATTTATGCCTTAAACATATGACACCTCTTATTTAACAAAAAATCAAAATCAAATGATGGTATATTCTCACTATTTTTTGCCTAACATACAATAATCTTTCTCCTGTATTATTTGTTACAAGTCCTCTATGTATAAATTGTAAATAGAGTACCAGCTTTACTAAGTGCCATAATATACTTGTTACTTTCTCTGTTTTCTTTATTACTCAATTTTGTGATTATTGTATAACTGTTATTATTACTCAGTTTTGTGAAAACTGTATAATTGAATAATTTGTTCATTTTGCTGGACCTTTTCTCCTCAGGTTTCAACTGAAAATGGGCCTGTGCTCAGCTGGACCAACCCAGTTAACAAATGTGAAATAAATAAAATAAATATATTTTCAAAAACTCAGGCACTGCCCTCTAATATACTACAAGATGTACCACATCTTACAAAAGTGGGCAGCAACATGAGGCATTCTGGAGGTCCCACCAGATCAGAAAGGTGACTCAGGAGTAAAACTGAGATCTTAGCAGCCATTTTTAGGCCTAGCGAAACATACCCCAAATTTACCATAATATTGCTGATGTGTCAGTACCCCAGGTAATTCAGTGTGGGATCAAAGCATGCCTTGTAGGCTAAGCACAGACTGCTGCACAGCAGTCTATATGAGACTGAATATAGGGATGAGTTTGAGATGGTCCACATAGAACTTTTTTACTCCCTGTATTCATTTTTTGAGAAACCTTTCTGGCCTTTCAAGCTGCTGAAACTGCCTGGTCAGTTACATGCCGAAGGGTGCACTGGACTTAATGACTGGTCTGTTGAAAGCCAAGTACAGTGGAACAATGACCTCCTTGGCTCTGGATGCCATGCCCTTACTTATAAGTTTTGCAATGAAGAATAATTTTCTCACTGTGATAGACATGTGTCAACTCGTGTTCCCAAGTCAGTGACCACTGGGTTTACTTATAGGGGTGTATTATCAATGTGGTAATTTCTAGGGGTGGCCTTCTTTCCAAAGTGTACTATTATGCATTTTTTCACATTGAGTTTTAGTCCATGTCTCTGGCACCAGCTGTTTGCCTGTTTCAGTCCCTCTTGAATGGTATCCATATCTTTAGGGAATTCACTGATTGTGCCTAGTTTACAGTCATCTGCAGACTTAGTCAGCAAGAGGCCCTTGATGTTTGCCTTGACTTCAGAGAAGTAGATGCCAAAAAAGGAGAGGCCCCAGCATGAATACCTGTGGGACTCCACTAGTGACTGGTGTTTTGTGGAGGTGGATTCCCATAAACTAACTTCTCATGTCCTATAATTGAGCCAGCTGGCTATCCAGTGTAACATATGGTTTATCCCTAATTTTGTAAGTTTATCTACAATGCCTGAGTGAGGTATTGTGCTGAATGCCTTAGCCAGGTTAAGGTAGGCAGTCTGCACAGTTTTGTGCTCATTCATAGCTTTAGAGACTTTCTCGAAGTGCTCCAGGTTATGTAAGCATGACCTGTTTTAACAAAACCGGACTGGGTAGAGACCAGTGTCTGTAGTTTTCCTGGGTCACTGTTTATCAGAGCCATGATAATTCTTTTAATGGCCTTGTATATAAGAACAGTCAGACTTAAGAGTCTGCAGTTCCCTGGGTCTGCAGAAGGCCACCCCATCTTGTGCAGAAGGATAAATACTGCAGTTCTCCATTCATTTGGCATGATGCCTGCCTGGAGGCTATAATTAAATAAAAATTCTAGCACGTCTGACGCATCATGTTTCATGTAATTCAGGAGGCACTCTGTGGATATTATCAGGGCCCATTGAAGCAGTCTTTTTGGACTTAAAAGAGAGCAGTGTGGACTTGCTCCCCAGTGACAGCTGATGGAGAAATGGTGGAGAGTATTTTATAGTTTCATAGGTGGTTACTGGGATGCCCACCCAAAGGTCTTTATAAGCCTAGCCATGTGTGCCCAATATAATACTAGAGAAACCCAATATAAAGGATCTTGCCTAAACTCGACATCTTAGTTAGCAACAACTGCCCATGTTTAGGAGGGTCATAGGTGAAATTCCTGGCAGGACTTACAGTTTCCCATCCAGTCATTCAGGCTATGCTTAAACAGAGTTATAGAGGGGCTTTCTTTGATGTGAATTGGTAGCCTATTCCAAAGGAGTGGCAACCACTGAGAAACATATCTGACTCTCCAGCTTAGGGATTTAACGACTGCACCTAATTTGCAGTCATCAGCAAACTTAAGTCAGTCACAACATATCTGTTTTGGCCTGAACTTCTGTAAATTCCAAACACTGAACCCTGTGGAACCCCACTGGTGGCAGGTCTGCTGGTTGAGGTAAAGTCCCCAACTTTGACTGTGATCTGTCAGTGAGCCAGTTAGCAACCCACTCGAGTACATAAGGGTTGATATTCAACTGGGAGAGTTTATCAATGATGCCCAAATGTAGGATTGTGTTGAAGGCCTTGAGTAAGTCAAGGTAGGTTGTATGCATAGATTTGCCTTCGTCTAAGGCTCTGGTGACGTTTTTGAAGAAGTCCATCAGGTTTAACAGGCATGACTTGCCCTTGACAAAACCAAACCGTGTTGGATCAAGGGTTTGGAGATCACCTATATCCTTATTTATAATGTCCATGATGATTCATTCCATGACCTTATACATAAGGCTGGTTAGGCTTATGGGTCTGTAGTTCCCAGGGTCTGTTGCAGTACCCCTTTTATGAAGATAGATGATGGTTGCTGTTTTCCATTCAGCAGGGACAAAACCAGTACTCAGGCTGTGGTTGAAGAGAGTACCTAATGGAGGTGATAACTCATGTTTTAAAATATTTAAAATGCAACCTGGGATGCCATCCAGTCCCATGCAGGCTGTGTTTTTGGCCTTGGATAGAGCATTAATGACTTGCTCTTTGGAGATGCAAGTTGGGTGAGATATAGTGGGAATGCTTTGTGGAATGTTTGGAGGGGAAATTTTCACCAAACATGTGAGCTAATAGGTTAACTATTTTCACAGGATCAATGTGTGTGACGCCATCTACAGCTAGCTCAGCACACATCTGGGTCTTACCTTTTAGGTTAAGGACATAGCTGAAGAATGCCTTATAGTTATCCTTAGCTATGTTTCCTACTTTTTTTTTCGAAGTTGCCTTTAGAGGATTTACAAGTTGTCTTATTTGTTTGTTCAAACAGAGGAGGGTTTTCTTCCAGTACTGGGACCACTCTTTTTTATTCTTAGACGTTACTTCTTTCTCTTGTTATGTAACTTATTAATGCTAGATATCCACCAAGGAGGCTTGTTTTTTCTTGAGGATCTTGTTTTGATCCTATAAGGTACAGCTGTGTCAATACATTTATATAAGTGTCTGTACAGGTCATTTGTGTATACCTTGGTATAGTTGTCAATGCCATCTGTGGGAACATGAGCTTGGAAATTATTTATGCCATCCTTTAGGAGGGTATAAGTAGCTTTGGTGAATTTTTATAGCCTGATTTCACCTATGAGGGGTTCAGGTGTTATAGCTACTTCAAATGTGACTGATTTGTGATCAGATTTACCTACTGAGGGTCCTATACTTGCGGGGGTGCAACAGTAACTCATGTTGGTGAGGACCAGGTTAAAAATATTTGATCCCCTTCTGGGGTTGCATACCATTTGTTCCAGGGATTATTGTTAACAAAGTCCAGGAACTTTTGTGCAACCATGTTGGTACTCATATAAGTTTCCCGGTCAACAAAGGGATAGTTAAAATCGCCCATGACTAGAGTGTTTGGTTGTAATTTGATTGACTCAAGGAGGTCCAAATAAACAGCGCGGGTATCTTGGTTCATTGAAGGGGGCCTATAACTAACAATGACTTGAAGGGGGGGGGTCTTACCCACAGTTAGTTGAACTTGAAGTAACTCCATGGTGTTTTCCTGTCTAATCAGTCTGGAGGTATACTTATCTTTGATGAAGATAGATGCTCCTCCTCCTTTGGTTTTCACATGTTCATTTTGCAGTCTGAAAGTGTGGAAGGCATTGTAGCCTTGCAAGGCTGGGGTACTCTCTGTGGCCCTGAACCAAGTTTCTGTGACTGCACAGATGTCAGCATCCTCTAGGGAGAGGAATGCTTATGGACAGTGAATGTTCTGATTTAAACTCCTAGCATTTAGCAGCATAACCTTTACTTTATTTGTGAGTGATATTTTCATGTTGAAAATTTTGTTCTTGAGACCTTCCCTAAAAAAGACACTATGGGGGAGGCAAGTGCCTTAGACAGTAACCAAAGGCCTAGAGGTGACAGTTGAAGACCATCTCTGGCAAAGCAGCATGCTCTATCAACCATGTCATCCCAGGCTGACAGGAACTGGCTCCCTCTTAGAATGACACCAGAAACTAAGCCAATTGTATCATCCTAGGTGAGGGTAGAATGTTGCTCAAGGCTAGGGACATACCTGTCTGGGACACCCATTCATAGAGCTTAATCATGTCTCTCTTCATATAGTCCAGTGAGGTACATCTCAAGTCATTCACACCAACATGAACTATGACAGAGTCATAACGGTACTCATTGACAGACTTGAATGCATGTGTGATCTGATGGATCCTGGCACTCGACAGTCAGCTGATCATAACCATCTCCTTGTCCAGCTTGGTGAGTGGGACATCTGTGTGTCTCACAAAGGAGTCACCTGTGACTAAAACAAATTGGTATAGATGTGCTTTGCTTTAGGGCCTTATTTGTTGAGACATCAGTGCTTGTGTTTTTATGTGTATTGAGTGTTGTATGTGTTGTATTAGGCGTAATATGTTTGTGTTTTGAAGGTCTCTGGTGTTTAGGTAGGGTTCTGGCGAGTACCTCCGCATATGATGGTTTGTGTGTTAAGTACATGGTTTGAGTATGAGGTATAGTATGTGAGCTGACAACCTGTTCAGTGCTACTCTTCGGTGCATGAAAGAACAAGGATTCCAGATTCTTAGTGTAGATGCATCTCTCACAAATTGTACTTGGGTGATTTAGGAGTAGAGGGTTGTCAGTGCAGATGAGGCAGTTGCTACACTGCTTCAGGATACTCATGTCAATCATGCTGGTAGGATCAATGGAGGGAAACTGACCATCCATAATGCTAAGTTAAATCCTGTTTTCACAGTGGAGAGAAATAATGGAGGGGTGTGGTATAACTGGATGCTCTAAACAGGGTCTATATTAATGGGTGCTCTAAAAAGGGTCTATACTAGTGGGGTTTCTCTAAATGGTAAGAAACTATTGTAGATTTGATGGGTTGGGACTGATTAAGGGGCAGAAGTGCAGCTGAGGTGCTCTATGAGCAGCTAAGTGCAATTTAAGGACTTCTCAGCTGTATCATGGGCAGCTACTAATGGAAAATATATCTACTTAAAATTTTGTATCTATAACTGCCAGTGGTTACCCCCACTGCACTATAGTATGCAATGGTGCAGGGAGGTGTGCCATGAGTAAACAGAGCAGTGGCTGGTCGTCTAACTCTGTAGAGCTGTGTTAAAACAAAAGCAAGGCTTATGTAGCAATAGTGAGCAAAATTAATTAAACAATTCAACCAATAAAAAAGCTCAAAACTGAGCCCTGTGCCATCAACCTTCAA
The DNA here is from genome assembly GCF_019279795.1 of Protopterus annectens. Taxonomy (NCBI): domain Eukaryota; kingdom Metazoa; phylum Chordata; order Ceratodontiformes; family Protopteridae; genus Protopterus; species Protopterus annectens. Next base: position 750,670,050 of record NC_056746.1, on the reverse strand, counting down.
TCAGATGAATCCTAACTGCACTCTCCTGCCACAAGGGTGCAGGGAGGTCCTCTCCAGAAAAACATAGCCTGGTTTAGTGCTCAATTTAACAAACAGAACCAGATTCAGCAGGTCTGAATCTAGTCTATGCAACAGCAGACAAGTGAAACAAATCAACAAGAACAGTTTTAAAAACTCAGCAATATAGCAAAAATACAGTTTAAAAGTCCCAAATGCAGTATAAAATTGGTTATGCAAGAAATTCCTTGGACTGCAGAGATGAAGACAGCAGAGCAGTGGCTGGTCGCCTGACTCTGTGGAGCTGTGTTAAAACAGTGAGCAAACCAAATTAAACAATTTAATCAATAAAGAGATCAAACCTGACCCCTGTGCTAGCAATCTTCAATCAAATTAGTCCTAACTGGACTCTCCTGCCACAGGGGTGCAGGGGCAACTTCAACAAATGATAGCCTGGTTAAGGGCTCAGTTTAACAAACAGAACCAGATCTGAATCTAGGCTATGGGGAGTAGGGAAGTAATATTGGAACTAAATTTATCAGCCAGCTGATTTGCTATATCTAGTTTAATTTTTCCAAGTATTTTGGGTTTCTAACACCATGATGGGAATGGACCCCCATTCCAAAGTCAAAGTATGACTAAAGTTAATGAAATTAGTAATGTTTCACTCTTTGATATTAGGTGGAAGTGCACTTTGCAGCACCAGCAATGTGCCCAGTATTGACTCCTTCTGTAATTCATACAAGTTACATGTACCGTTAACATATCTAAGTATGTAAATTCTTTTTTTTATAAGACTTGTTGCTCCTACTACTATTGAAACTGTCTGGGTATCCTTCTTCCACATTGCCCTTGTTTCTGCTTGCAAATCCTGGTATTTTATGACTTTGAGTCTGTCTCTACGTAAGACACTGTAGTCACTGGGTGTAGAAATTTCAATGATCAATGCTACCTTTGTCTTCTTTTCATGGACTACTATATCTAATTTTCTCACATCTATTTTTTGAACTGTTGGAAAGGGGTGATGCCATGTGATGTAAACTTCTTTTTCTATAATGCTGTGTGGCTCATGTTTCCAATGTTTTTCAGCTACTTCATTATTATAGTGTTTGCATAATCCCCAGTGCAACAGTTTTGCCACAGTATTAAGTTATTATGAAAGACTAAAATATCTGAACTTGTACAGTGTCTCTTACAGTTATCTATGAGGTGCTCTTATTCAGGTATATACGGCATTTAGAAACAACTACCTCTGGGAATGTTTGGGGTTATCAAAAAGTACTAGAGAATCATCAGACAACCTATGTAGAAGATTCTATAGGAATGAAAAGTGTACTAACTGGTTCTCTGATAGAGTAGCTGATGCATGGAACAGACTACTAAAGTACATTAAAGCAAGTACTAGCTTAGATATTTTAAGAACAGTCTGGACACATTATGGGGATAAGTGTTTTGGTATATTGGCAAGCTAGAAGGGCATTAATGCTCATGCTTGAAATATTTGTATGTATGCCTTTCAGTATACAGTCCTCCTCCCATTAGTACATCACAACCAGCAACAAGATATGCAACTGTTTCCCAATTCTGTTTTACAAAACCTACATTTGTCTGTTTCTCCCACATGTTCAATTGACTTACTAAACCAACGTATATGTAGTCCACTATGTTGGGCTACCAATATAACCTTTCATCTTTTGGTTTAAATTTACCTCTTCTTAACCATTACTGCATTTGATCCTGATCAACACGAGGTTGCAACAAGAGTTTTTTTGTACTTGCAACTATATTTATGCATTTTCCACATTGCTTGCCTTCTCATCTCATCTATCACCTTATATTCCTTTTTTGTGTGTGTGTTTTGGCACATTCAGTTGCTGCCTGATTTTTATCTACTTTTGGATTGATTTCCACTCTTGCTTTACACCAATATGCTTCTGCTAAACAAACCAGGGAAGTCATCCTAGACTTGTTCTCCTGATGTTTTAAAACTTTCACTACGTTTGGGTCTTGTCAGGTCAACAGATAAGCATGCAGTCCTACGGTTCCAGATCTATGCATGTAATCAATTTTGAGGAGTTCCATACCTCCTTCAAACTAGGAATATATAGTCTTGGTATACATTTATTTTTATAAATCATTTGATAAGCATGAAGCATCCTTCTTGTTTTCCTGTCCAACCAATCCAACACCTTTTGGGGCCAGTCAATCACTCCAAAACTGTAAGGACAGAAAGTGCAAATTGGTTTATAGTATGGACTTTGTTCCTAGATGTCAAGTTTGTTTTCAGTATTAATTTTAGTCTTCTAAAATATACCTTACTAATTTTTATTCACATTTATTTATGTTTTATTGTTGATCCTTCATCAATTTCCAAATATTTATACACTCCCTCTTGGTCAAGTTCTTTTATATCAAATTCCTGTCCCAGGATGATGTTTTCTTGATGCTGCAGCTTTCTTCCTTTAAAGGTAGCTTTTGCACACTTATCAAGACCAAATGACATTCTTATATCATCTGAAATAGTTTTGACCACTTGCAGTTGTGCTTTCAGTTCCTCTTCTGATGAACTATAGTTTTAAATCATCCACAAAAAGAAGATGAGAAGTCTTTACACTTTGTTCTTTTCTGGGAGCCAAATTGTATGACCTATCACCTAATATATTAAGTAGACAGCTTAAAGGGTTGAGGCAAAACAAAAGAGCAGCGGTGACAAAGAGTCACCCTGGAATATCCCCCTTTGAACTTTTATCCTTGGAATAATAATTTGTCCTTTAGCATAGCTTAACTGCAAAGTGGTTTGGCCACTGTTTCATGTTCGCTGTACTGTAATCGATCAGTGTAGGGTTTATCTTATACATTTTAAGTAGTCTTTTATCCATGAATGTGGGATACTGTCAGATGCTTTTTTGTAATCTAGCCATGCCATATTTAGATTCTTCCCCTTTTCAGTTTTCCATTATGACTTTATTAAACAACAAATGATCCTTTGTTTCATATGACTTCCTGTTGTTATACTCTTTTATTCTATTACCATGATTGAGTTTTCTTCTAAATCACTATAAATGCTGTTGGCATAATTTCCAGTGTATAGTTTATACATCATCGGAAGGCAAGTTACTGGTCTATAGTTTATAGCATAACTTGCAGGTTCACTCTTAAGTAGCATTATTGTTTTTCCTGTTGTTAACCAGGCTAGCGTCTGTTCAGGGTGCACATATAAATAGTTCTTACTCATGGCCAAATCTTCATGTAAAAATGTTAATACTTTTAGCCAGAAATTAGGTACTGCATATGGGCCTGAGGTTTTCCAATTAGGAGCTTTTCTTAACTTTGTTTCAATCTCTGTGGCTGTTACTTCATCCCATTTCATATCCCATACATTTGAACATCTTATTCTTTCTTTTACTTCTTCTATCCATTCAGAATCGTTGTTATGTTCCACAGGGTCTTCATAGATAATTCTCCAAAATGTATCTATTTCTTTTTTTAGTGGTGCTTCAATTTCTTTTGCCTTCTTTCCCAATTCTATATAAAACTTTTTTGGGTCATCAATATATTGCTTAGTTTTTTACTTTCCTTTATATTTATCTGCATATCTTCTAAGGTTTTTTTTTGCCTGTGCTGATATTTGTAGTTTATTATCTGAGTTAGTGCACAACAAACCCTCTTTTCTGATACTGTACATTGGTTTTATCATGTCTGTCTTTATGAGTATTTTATTGATCTGTTCCTTCTTCTGTACTCTTCTAACAGTGACACTTTGTGTCTTAATTGCTTTATAGTTTTCTCCAGTTGATACTTCCACTATAGCATTTTATTTCTCCCCTTCCTTTCCCTTACTGCCCTGCGGTTTTGGGGTAAGACTTTATCTGTTATTAATTTAGCTGCACGGTTATATATATCCTATTTGCTTCTGTTATATTGCATGAATTTCTATAAACACTCCTAATTATTGTGTTCATTTGTTTTATCAAACTTCTAAAATTTTGGGTTTTATTGACTTTCTGTAGTCTATTTTTTTTCATTAATCTTAATTTGTCTGTCCACCTCTATTAATTCGAGCAACTCTTCTCTTCTAAACTGAGGGCACCTTTGTTGTTCTCCATTTCACTTGGGTATTCTATAGAAAGCTCCAGAGCATCTTCTTGTGTCATCCACCGTTCTTTCATATGGGAACTCACTGGCCTATCATTCCACAACATTGACTGCATCAAAGTTGCCACAATTTCCTGCTCCTTCCCTTGCTGTGTAACTCCAGCTGAACTTTTGTACTGGTTTCCTGTGAAAGGATACAAAGTATCTTTATATGGCAACTGATCAGATGTTTCCCACTCCATTGGTTTCTCCTTAATTTGGAGATCCGTTGCATTATCCTACTGTGCTGTTATCAGAGTTAGATTTTTCTACACTAAATCCTTCACTTCTCAGGTAATCCACAACCTAGTTTCTATTTCATTAACTTCTTCATTACTAATCCTCTTTTCTACTTTTCCTCTTTGTTGCCTTAATTTTTGTATTGTAAAATTTTCCATATCTGGATGCATTTGCCTATATTTCTCTTCAAATATCTGGTGCTGCTCTTTTTGTATTGATTAGTTTTGCTTTCTCCTTTGCATAACTATCGCACCATATTAAATCTGATTTTCTTTCCCATGTCCACATTTCTTCTTCAAATGTTTCCTGCTCCTCCTGTTTCTCCTTACTTGGGGGACTCATTGTTCCATCATGCTGTGATATAATGTGTGTTAGACTTTCTGCACTAAGTACTTCACTTTGCAGGTATTCCATAACTTCAGCTTCTATTTTTTTATTTTACTTTACTAATCTTCTGTTCTCTCTTTATGATCTTATTTTTTTGTATTATGAAATTTTCTATATCTGGATGCCTTTGTATTTCTCTTTGAATATCTTTGGGATTGCTTTTCTGTATCGATTAATTTGGCTTGCTCCTTTGTGTAAATATTGCACTATATCAGAGCTCTCTTTCTTCCTCGTGTCACTATTTCTTTTTTATGCCTTTTAGAAATCTCTAAATTTTGTTCTTTATATTTTTGCACTTCCTCAGTCATTTCTTTTTCCAAACGGCCCAAGGTTTCTTGGTATATATAATGTTTTTCATAAATCTGTTGTATTAATGAACACAAATTTGCATTTGAAGCTTTTGACAGTTTTCCTTGTGCAAGTGTTTTTCTTTCCTCTAATTTCTCTCAATTTTTTTGTATATCTTCTGTCCAGAAATTCTGGGCTTCTTGCACAACAGTAACAATAAGTAATTTCTTTCTTATCCTCAACAGTCCACTCTATCACCTTTATGGCTCTTTTCTGTCCTATCAGTTTTTTTCTTTTAAACAAGAAACAACTTTATTAAATTAAACCACAAGAAAGAACACTGCTGTGACCCGTAGTCAGGAACTGCAAGTGGCACCAACTCAAATAATGATGACAGTTTACCTAGGTTTCGTCTTTAATGAAACAGACTTCTTCAGAACAAAGTTTGTTCTGAAGAAGTCTGTTTCATTAAAGATGAAACCTAGGTAAACTGTCGTCAATATATGAGTTGGTGCCACTTGCAGTTCCTGACTACGGGTCACAGCAGTGTTCTTTCTTGTGGTTTAAGTAGTTGGTGTGTCATTTACATTTTTAACTTTATTAAATTATCATGTATGACATAGGCAGTCACACATTTATATAAATGAACACAAACCATACTGACAATTTTAGTTGCAAACATTATACATCCGGTCATTGTCAGTCAAACATTATATAGCTCATCCAAATCCTGCCTTCTTTCAAACCTTGTTCCTCCTCTGCATGTATTGTTCTCACAATTCCTATTTTTCCTATGTAATTTACTCCTACCCTTTTCTAAAGAACCTAATTCCAGTTGTTTTATCTTTGCTATTATAGTCACTACTTCTAATAAAGTTTACTAATAAAATGGACAACTCACTATTAACATAGCGGTAAGCAGAAACAAAAGTATGGAAAAAAATCAAACTGCTACTCCACGGCTAGTCGATCAGAAACTGATGATTCCTGAGCTTTTTAGCAAGATTTATTAAAACAAAAAACACTGATAATATTTAAAGTTCTTGTGGTCAACAGTCAACTCGAGCCTTCTACTGGCAAAAATATTAAACAGTCTGAAACAACAAACAAACCCTTCGGTTCTGGCAGGTTGTTTAGTAATGTCCTCAGATACTCCTCACAATACACTTGGTATCCAAAGGTTTAAACCGCTTATCAGGAGCAGTTGCCAAAATCCTTGAGCAGGTCCATGTAAAAATACAAAAATTAAAATGTTTCAGTGCTGCTGGATACCTTGATAACGCCTCAGGTGCTTGATGAAAAAGATTCAGCGTAGCACAAAAAGTTCAGCATGACACAAACATCCAGGTAGTACAAATTAAAATAAATCTCAGATATAAATCACCAAAATAGAAGTACAAGTGTAACGTCCCAAATTAACACTCGATAAGCGCTTTCGGTAAAACCTTCATCAGATCATACTAACCAGGGACTCCATTGCTCATACTTATACAAAAGCCTTAAGTGTATTGCGAGGAGTATCTGAGGACATTACTAAATAACCTGCCAGAACCGAAGGGTTTGTTTGTTGTTTCAGATAGTTTAAGGCTCGAGTTGACTGTTGGCCACAAGAAATTTGAATATTATCAGTGTTTTTCTTTTTAATAAATCTTGCTAAAAAGCTCAGGAGTCATCAGTTTCTGATTGACTAGCCGTGGAGTAGCGGTTTGATTTTTTCCGTACTTTTGTTTCTGCTTACTGCTACATTAATAGTGAGTTGTACATTTTATTAGTATTTTCTTTGTGGCATTTACTCACTATACATGGCAGAAAAAGTGAACAATGTGGATAAGCCAGTGCTGGCAGAGCACGGACTACATTTTCTTTTATGTTGAACAATACAGAAGTAGAATCCCTGGGAGGTGCTACCAATCCCCTGCTACAAATTAATTTTGAGTCTTTTGCCGAAGCAACGACGACTGATATCACAGATGAAGCTAACTTTGATACTATAACAGGGGAGGTAGAAACAGCTGCCTATCGCCTTAAAAGGTTAACATGGCAGCGATTTCATATGGAAGCTAGCATGCATAAGCAGGTTATTCCAAGGGGAATGAGAGTCACATGCATGCCTAGCTATGGTAACCAGTACCCAGAATTACTGGCCAAATGGCAAGCGATAAATTTGGAAACTAGTTTTCGCTATATGCGTTTGTTAATAGAGTTTTTTAAACCAGAGGAACAAAAAATTACAAGTTTTATTCAAGACAAGCAAGCTGAACTAGAAAAGTTTGATTTGACTAGTTCTCAAATTACTAAGTTAGAGACATTACAATTTAATTTGAATATGCATGAATCAAGAATTAAAGATCAGAAGATTAAAAAATTATCCAGAGACATCACAGATTTTAGGAATGGCCGGATATTTGAATGGCCCAGGGAAGAGAGAAGAATCGATCCATGTCCACCAAGGAGCATAGGAAAAGTGAGTAAGCTGGGAGACAATACTGTGGCATGACAATCTACTAACATTAAAGAACCAAAACCCTCAGAGGAACAGATAACTGCACAAATTCATTTTGATTTCACAGATGGGATGGATATCCATGCCACTACTTCTACGGAAGTGGTAGATAAACCTATTGAGATAGGTACTCTCCCCAAAAAAGGAGTTAATCATATCCCATTGAATTATCATTTACCGGTTTTCCTGAAACAGAATCATTACAGGAACCCGCGGGCTATGAGCCAAGACAGGAAACAAAAGAAAATGATGAACTGAATGAAAATTCATTGGTCATTAATTTGTCCACATACTCTCTGAAAAAGTATGAAATTAATATACTGGAAAAAGGTTATTCCCTCCTTGAAATTGGATTTAAGTGAGTTTGTGTTAGACATGAAATATTTTGCTCGAAATGTGACCCTGAAGAGCATTTTTGGGAATAATAAACAGGAGAATAAAGCACTTAGGAAACCTAGTACATTTGTACCCATGAATCATCCAGCAGTAGATCTGTTTACTCGAATGTGTAATGATGAAGTAGAGCAAATAAGAATGGGCAAGGACACTTAGCATTTCCATAATATAACATCTCAAGAAAGACAAGCTCTGATTGATTTGCAGCACAATAATGAGATCATACTCAAACCAGCAGATAAAGGAGGAGCCATCATTGTCCTCTCATCTGACTGGTATAGGAACAAGATGGAAGAGATGCTGAGTGACACAACAACCTATATGGAAATCAGTACCAGTAGGCTGGATGCATATATAAGAAGGATCCAGGATCAATTATACAGTATGCTTATAGAAGGCAGCAAAACAATGACCAGTACAATTTTTTCAACACTGCCCATCCAACTATTCCCTCTATTAGTGGGCTTCCTAAGGTGCATAAAAATCTTATTGATCCACCGCTTCGCCCTATTGTATCTGGGCAAGGGTGGTTAACAGAGTCTATGTCTTTGTTTGTTGAGAAAGAACTTAAAAGATATTTTGTTGAATATTCCTAGTGTCATTAGGGACACAGATGATTTTTTGATGAAATTAACAGCAAACATGGATTCACTAATGGAAAAAGGAAACTTATTATTGACTACTATGGATGCTACAAGTTTATTCACCTCAATACCCAATGTGTATAGGACTGAGGCTGCAAGAAAAGTGATTGGAGAAGTAAATAGTAATAAAGATGCCAGCTTAATATGTTCTCTATTAGAGATCATACTTGACACTAATTTTTTTGTTTATGGACCATCCATCTACTGGCAATGCTGGGGGGTTGCTATGGGCACTCCCTGTGCTAACAGTTATGCGAATATTGTTTTGTCAGATTGGGAAAGTAAATTTATTCTAAGTGATACTAATCCCTGGCTCCAACAGGTAAAGTTTTATGGCCGTTTTGTGGACAAATTTTTTCCTGCTTTGGGAAGGGGATGAAGCTCAGTTTTTGTTGTTCTTGCAATATTTAAATGAAACAACATCTTATTTTAAAATCTACAAGCCAATTTTCACGTGAATCCACTAGTTTTTTAGACTTAAAAGTTATGTTCAATACAAATGGATTAATAGAGACATCACTTTATAAGAAATCTACTTGGAGAAATCACTATCACCACAAAAGTAGCATGCATCCGAGGCATGTGGCAAATAATATTATGAAGAATGAGATCTCTAGAATTGCTAAGAGATGCACACAGGAGACAACAATCCAGCAAGAAGTGGCTGATCTGCAGGAATGTTTATAGGCACGAGGTTACTCAGAAAGAGACACTAATTTTTATACCAACAAACCTCGTAGGAAGCGATGGCAGCATTCTGATGTACCTTTGGCAGGGATGAAGCAAGGTGCATCACCTGTGCGACTAATGATCACTTATAGTACTGATAACAGACAAATCAGGGACATTGTCAAAAAATTCTGGCCAATCCTAACTCAGGATCCAAAACTTCGATCTATAGTAGGTGATAATCCACATTTCAGCTATAAAAATAAGAAAAATATCAAGCGTCTTTTATGCATGAAAGATGGATTTTTAAAGCCAGCTTTGGTGGGACGTAAAGGAACATTTCAATGTGGCAATTGCTCTGCTTGTGATCACATTGATAATAGCAACATCTTTAGACGTCCAGGCATGAATAAAGACTTCATCTTTAATTGTAAGGCTACATGTGCCTCTAAAAATGTTGTCTACTTAGCTACATGTAAAGAATGTACATCATTTTATGTAGGCAAGACTAATCAGATATTTAGAAAGAGATTATTACGGCATTTAGGTGACATTCGTAGCGGGGATGTTCACAATGCCTTAGCGGTGCATGTGTCAAGATTTCCCAATGACAGTTTCTTGTTTAAAGTCATTGAGAAAATATCTGAAGGTAATAAAAGAGGCGATGTCAGTAATAAAAAGTACAGTTTTGTACCTACCATAAATGTAGATGTTCGAGGATCCACATTGCTGCAGTCCTAACTATTGGGGGTAGTCCGCTGTCCAGTCGGCCCGAATACCAAAGTATATGGCTGACGTCGGTCAGGGCGCATTAGACTGACGTCAGTACGTCAGGGTACTAATGCGCACGACCGACGTCATATCCTCAGTCTTTTCTTGCCCCAGATGTCAGAAGACCCTGAAAAGATAAGGCCCAAAACCAAACACTGCCAACATACCTGCACCAAAATATATATATACAAAATTTACAAAATTAGCAGATTATAACCTCACCTACACAACCACCCCTAAACACAGAGGGAAGGAGGGAGGGTAAATTGGACTGCAGCAATGTGGATCCTCGAACATCTACATTTATGGTAGGTACAAAACTGTACTATGTTCTTCATTCCACATTGCTGCAGTCCTAACTATTGGGTAGAATCCCAAAGCAGAGGTAAGGGAGGCTGGCAAATCATAAGGAAGCAGGAACTGACAACATGCCTTGCAAAATAGCTGTGGCAAAACCAGCCCTAGACTTAGAGTAGAGAGGAAGGTGATAATGCTTAGAAAGTATGCACTGAACTCCAAGTAGCTGCCTCCAAAATATCCTTAGTTGCCACCCCTTAGAAATGCTGTTGAAGTGGCAGTAGCCCTAGTGGAATGAGGCCTAATCCCAGCTGGAATCTCCTTGCCATGATGGGAATAACAAAATGTAATGCAACACCCAATCCATCTAGAAATAGTTTGTTTTGACACAGGCTTGCCCTGAGAACTCAAAGCAAAAGAAATAAACAACTGCTGAGACTGCCTAAAATCTTTAGTCCTGCTCAAATAATAACGCAATTGCCTGTGTACATCTAAAGTGTGCAAAATCTTTTCCCCTTTATTTTGGGGATCTGCATAAAAAGTAGGCAAATGAATAGTTTGGTTTAAAGCCACACTAGAAACCACCTTCGGCATAAAGGAAGGATTAGTGCGTAAAGATACCCTATCCTTCTGAAAAATCAAAATAGGGTCCACTGCCATAAGGGCCTGCAACTCAGAAACCCTTCTTGCAGGAGTAATGGCCAACAAAAGCAGTCTTCCATGACAAGTATTTCAAGTCAGCAGTAGCCACTTGAGCTCAAAAGGTTGTAGAGTAAGTTTCTCCAACACAAAATTGAGGTCCCAAGCAGGAGTAGGAGCTCTACGTGGGGTCTTATATTCTTTGCCCCTCTAAGAAATTGCTTGAACAAAGGATGCGAAAACAATGGTGGGTCACAATCATAGTGAGCTGAAATTGCTGCAGCATGAATCTTAATGGAAGAGAAAGACAAACCTTTGTCCAATAACTCAGTAAGATATTGAAGAGCCACACTCAGATTTGGCTCCGAAATCTCCAAATTGTTTGCTGCACTCCAAAATAAAAATCTCTTCCATTTTTCTGCGTACACTTTCCTTGTACTAGGTCTCCTGGCTTCCATAATCACATTTAAAACTTGTTGAGGAAGTTGAGACCTGCTGTCTTTCAAAACAGAATATGCCAGGCTGTTAGATGAAGAGAGTGAAGCTTGACATTGAGCAGATGACCGTCTCTCTGAGACAACAGGTGTGGAATCAAGGGTAAAGGCCATGGAGGCTTCTTTACCAGACTCCTCAGTAATGGGTACCAGTGCTGCCGAGGCCAATCTGGAGCTATTAAAATCATCCTTGGCTTGTCTTGTCTCACCTTTAGAAGCACCTTTGGAAGAAGAGGCAGAGGTGGAAATGCATACACATGAAGATTTTTCCAACTGAAAGAAAGAGCATCCACCTTCCAAGCTGTGTGATGAAACCTCTTTGTGCAAAACTTTGGCAGCTGGTGGTTTAGTGGAGAAGCGAACAGATCTATGTCTGGAGTTCCCCAGGACACTGTCAACTTTTGAAATACATGAAGATCCAGTTTCCACTCGTGGGGATCCATGATTTGTCTGCTTAACGCATCTGCTAAGGAGTTCTGTGCTCCCGGCAGAAACCTTGCCTGAAGAGTTAGTTGCAAGCTGAGCAGTCTCCCATAAAATCATTGCTTGCCTGCACAATGGGTAAGAATGTGTTCCCCTTGTTTGTTGATGTACCACATGACAGTTGTGTTGTCTGTTAGAATCAACACCTGCCCTGGAAGAAGTAACTCCTTGAAAGCCATTAATGCAAATTGGACTGCTAACATCTCCTTCATGTTGATATGTAGATGCTGTAGTCTGGCAGGCCACTTGTCTTGTATCCACTTTCCATTTAGATGAGCTCCCCAAGCAATGTCTGAGGCATCTGTCGTTAGAATCTGACTCGCCTCTGGCCGGGTCACAGAGAGTCCCTTGTTTAGGTGACATTCCTGAGCCCACCACAAAAATTCCTTTTGAATGCAAGGTATTATTTGAATGACAGTGTCCAAATCCTGGCAGTGCTGTGTCCATACATTTTTGAGATACCATTGTAGCTTCCTCATATGCAGTTTGGCATTGGGAAGCACCAGAATACAAGATGCCATGAACCCTAAGGCTTGAAGGACTGTCCTTGCAGTCAGCCCGGACTGAAGAGATAGTTGATGGAAGTAACTGGATAGATTCTTTTGTTTGTCCGGGGTTAAAAGGCCATCTGGGCTGCTGTATTCAGTCTCACACCCAGAAAGCACATGTCTTGAGAGGGTACTAGACTGGACTTTATTTCGTTCACAGAATACCCTAGGCATCTTAGCACTGCTATGACATATTCCAAATGCTGTAGAAGGTCTTCCTTTTCTTGAGCCAGAATCAGGCAATCGTCCAAGTAAGGATAGATTTGAATTCCTTTTAGCCTGAAGTAAGCTATCACTGGAGCCAGAACCTTTGTGAATACTCTGGCAGTAGATAAGCCAAAGGGCAATGCAGAGAACTGATAATGAGAATTTCCAGCTCAAACGCAGATACTTTCTGCAACTTAGTCTTATAGGCACATGAAGGTAAGCCTCCTTGAGATCTAAAGTTACCATCCAGTGATCTTTGCCCAGCAGAGGTAAAAGCTGTTGTAACGTCAACATCTTGAACTTGGGAATGTCCAGATAAGTGTTGAGGATAGATAAATCCAAAATTGGTCTCCACGTGTTCCCCTTTTTTGGTACTAGGAACAGGCGAGAATAAAATCCTAGGCCCCTTTCTGGCACAGGAACCGGCTGAATGGCCCCTATTTGGAGTAACAGAGAAATTTGCTTGTGAGCCTCTTGTCTTTGTAGAGGAGGAATGTCTGGCATGCCTTTGAAAGGAGGCAAGGTATGGAAATAAAACCTGTAACCGTGGTGAATGATATCCAGAACCCATCTGTCTTGGGTAATTAAATTTAGAAGTTATGTACTCACCATAACGTTCCATCTGAGTAGGTGTATTCATTTGTCTGCAACCTGTGGGTTATGGATCCGATATCGGATCCGAACCGGCATGGTTTTCCAGCTATGGATCCAAGCTCTCAGCTCCTCCCCTCACCCATAATGCCCTGCTCTACCCTCATGACCTCAGATCGAGTTTGCCAAAGCGACAATACCCTAAAAAGGGTAACAAGGAATATGCAGGAAACTGAAAGGCCAGGGGGATAGGAGGGCGGGATGGTTGCAGACAAATGAATACACCTACTCAGATGGAACGTTATGGTGAGTACATAACTTCTAAATCTGAAGTAGGATATTCATTGTCTGCAACCTGTGGGACAGAGTCCCCAGCTACCTGAATCTTGGGCGGCCATCATGGAAGGATATTCCGAGCACCGAGCCAAAGGATGCTCTACCCTAGATGCAAGATCCAACTTATAGTGAGAAATAAATGTATGAGATGAAGCCCACGTGGCTGCTGCACAAATATCATCTAGAGGAACCCTAGCCTTGAAGGCTGCCGAGGTAGATACTGACCGGGTTGAATGGGCATGAACCCCGTGTCGGGCCTTCCTGGCGCTTGATAAGCCAATAAAATGCACTGTGAAATCCAGCGGGACAGAGAAACTTTAGAAATTGGCTTGCCCAAATTGAATTTTGCAAAGGAAATAAACAGCTGGTCGGATTGCCTATGACCAGCTGTCCTGTTGAGATAAAATCTAAGTTGCCTGTGAACATCTAGTGAGTGTAGCTTATATTCACCTTTGTTTTCATACTTAGGGAAGAAAACAGGGAGGTTAATGGATTGATTGATGTTTGCTTCAGAAGCGATTTTAGGAAGGAAGGACGGGTTGGTCCTGAGGGAGACACGGTCCGGATGAAATACCAAGTAAGGAGGTTTAGCTGATAAAGCTTGAAGTTCAGAAACTCTCTTGGCTGATGTAATGGCTACCAAAAAGGCTGTCTTGTAGGACAAGAATTTTAGATCCACCGTAGCCGCGGGCTCGAAAGGGGGAGCGGTCAAGGCCTGTAGGACCAAAGAGAGGTCCCAAGGAGGAACTGCTTGCTTTATAGGGGGCCTGAGAAGGAAAGTACCTTTAAGAAATGTTTTGCACAATTTGGCTGACATAAGAGGATTAGACTCTTGACCAATGTGATAGTGAGAAATTGCCGCCAGTTGAACTTTGACTGTGGAACTGCTGGCACCATCGTTAAAGAGAGAGGTTAGAAAATCAAGCACTACAGGGAGAGGAACCGTGAAGGGATTTAGGCCTTGCCGCTCCGCCCACACAGAGAAAGCGTTTCCATTTGCTTGGTAAACCTTTCTAGTGGATGCGTAATGCGCCGCCACCAAAATAGCCTATCCCGGGGCAGAAACACTGACTGTCCTTATCAAGAGTGGAACTGGAGCAGCCAAGCAGGCAGCCTCAGGTTGACCAGGTTCGGAGGAGGAATGCAGGATGGATGGGATATCAGATCCGAATGGGATCTAGAATCCAAGGAGGATTCACCGAGTGAGACCTTAGAAAGGGAACCAGATCTGTCGAGGCCAGAATGGAGCAATGAGAATCATTCTGCAACCCACCCGAGAGGCTTTCTGAAGAACTTGCAGCATTAGAGGCAAGGGTGGATAGGCATACAGAAGACCGGGTGGCCAAGCATGCACCAGAGCGTCTCTTGGGGTACCTCCGGGAGGAGGTATGAGAGCGAAAAAACTGTCGCACTTGGTGTTTGAGGGAGAAGCAAAGAGATCGCATGAAGGGGTTCCCCACCGTGCGAATATGCGTTCCGCTACTTGACAATTGAGAGACCACTCGTAAGGGGTCAGAATGGTGCGACTGAGCTTGTCCGCTAGGATGTTGGACCGACCCGGAATGTGCGTTGCTATGAGAAAGCGATTGGTGGAGACTGCCCATTCCCAAACTCTCATGGCCTCTCGACAAAGAGGGTATGACCTTGTTCCCCCTTGTTTGTTGATGTACCAGACAACAGACATATTGTCCGATTGAATCGCAATTGTTCCCAAGGGAAGAAAGTCCTGAAGTGCTAGCAACGCTAAGAGCACCGCTCTCATCTCTAGAACATTGATATGCAGTAAGGTCTCTGAATCGTTCCACGTGCCTTGGACTGTCCGGCCCGCAAAGTGCCCCCCCCCCACCCGAGGCGGGAGGCGTCCGTGGTCACCGTGGCGAGAGGGGGAGAAGCACAAAATGGGCGACCCTCGTGGAGATCCGGGGAGTGGAGCCACCACAAGAGGGACCGCTTGCAAGCTTTGCTGATCGCTATGGGATGACGCATGGGGAGAGCAAGGTATGACCACTGTACTAAGAGCGTCCACTGTAGAATGCGCATATTGAGCCTGGCAAGAGGAAGAAGGGCTATAGCCGACGCCATGGACCCTAGAGCCCTCAGGACCAACTCCGCTGGAACAGAATTTGAATGGAGAATGGCCCGCACCTGGAGCTGCAAATTTAGAACTCTGTCCGCAGTGAGGAAGGCTCGTAAACTCCTTGTGTCTAGTCTGGCCCCTATGAAATCTAAGAGCTGCGTGGGTGCCAGGTTGGACTTGTTTGTATTTATTGTGATGCCCAGAAATGGAGCAAGATGGAGAAAGGAGTCTCGCGCCAAAAGAAGTAGATGCCTTGTTGGGGCGGTAAGGAGCCAGTCGTCCAGGTAGGGAAAGACCTGCACCCCCTGAAGCCTCAGGTGGGCCGCTACCACTGCTAGTACTTTGGTAAACACCCTGGGGGCTGTGGTGAGACCAAAGGGAAGGACCCGGAACTGGTAGTGACTGGCTCCCAGCGGAAAGCGGAGAAACCTCCTGGAGCGCCTGTCCATCAGAATGTGGTAGTACGCGTCCTTGAGATCTATCGAGCACATCCAGTGATCTTCTCCCAGAAGGGGGAGAATAGATTGCAGAGTGACCATTGAATTTTTCTTTGGGGACTGCCAGATTCAAGAGAGAGAGGTCTAGGATTGGTCTTAGTTCCCCCGTCTTTTTTGGCACTAAAAAGAATCTGGAGTAGAACCCTGATCCGATCTGGTCTGGGGGGCCGGGCTGGATGGCTCTTTTCTTTAGCAGATGGCCAATTTCTGCCAAAGCGGCCTCCCTTTGACCGGGTGGTACGTCTGGGAGGGACTTCATCTTTGGAAGGTGAAGGAAAGGAATGCGATATCCCTGGATATGATTTGGAGAACCCAGCGGTCCGATGTTATGGACTCCCATGCCGCTAGGTGCCCAACGTCCCCCGACTGCCTCCAGAGTAGAGCAGTCGGGCAACCCCTCAGGGTTGCTGCGCGGGCCGTTCAGAGAAAGGTTCCCTGGACCCGAAGTTTCTGGGAGCCCCTCTGCCTCTAGGGCGGCGTCCTCCCTGTCCTCCTCTGCCACGGGAGGACTGGTTGTCCGGAGCAGGCTGGGACTGCTGCGACTTCCGGAACCACATCTTCTTCTGACCCTTTTGGTTCCTAGAGTAGGGCCTCTGGGGTGCAGAAGCGGATTCCGACGGCAGACAGCGTCTTCCGTCCTTCTCGCTCTGGGTCAGCGTCATGAGCGGTCTTGCCAAACAGAGCAGAACCATCAAAGGCGTTAAGCAGCGCTTGAAGGGCTCAGAAAAATCGCAGTGGCGGAGCCAGGCCTGACGTCTAGTGACCAGGCCTGTCCCCGCAGCTCTAGCGGCGCCCTCCGTAGCATGGGAGAGTAGCCGCATAGAAGTATTTGTGACTGACCTAAGAGTGGCCATTTTGGTGGAGTGCAGAACTCTGTCCTCCTCCGAAATGGACTCAGGGGGGGATGCAGCGTACTCCTTAATAAGGTCTCGCTGCATCCGAATAACATGTGCCAAATAGTTCAGCGCCCTTACCGAGAAGGTCGCCGAACTGAACATCCGCTTCCCCAAGCGGTCCATCATCCGAGACTCCTTGCTCGGTGGATGGACTGAGGGACTCTCCTGAGCCAGTTCCCTCTTTGTGGCCGCCGCCATCAACATGGCATCTACGGGAGGCCCCTTACTCCAATGGGTCCTGTCGGAGGGAGGACTAAGGATCCTATCAGGTCTTTTGGGAATTGGCTCCACGGTGTCCGGTTCCTTCCACGCCCTGGTGGTAATAAGGTCCACCAGGGGGTCGGCAGGGGACACCCAAGAGGTAGACGGGCCCGTTTGAATGCCTCCAAGAACACGGACTCGTCCGAGGAAGACTTGGGGCAGACCACCCCCTAATACGGAGCATTTCCATGATGTCTCGAAGGAGACATCCTCGGGGTGACCGTGGGAGCCTTCCCTTCCTCCAAGTCCGTGTCTTCAGTGAGAGACTCGGGAGTCAATGTGCCTCCTTTTGCACGTATGCTTGCGAGGGCCTCCTCTGGGGGCTGTCAGAGGAGTCTCGCAAGCAGCAATTTGCTCCATGGGAGCAACTTGGGGCACAAGCGGGCTGTCCCAGGGGCCGGATGGTGGAAGCCTGGCCCAGTGCAGAGGGAGGCGGGGACGGGCCGAAGCAAGTGCCGGGGTCCGGAGACCCTCAACAGAGCCCTCTCCACTACATCAAAAGCCGAAGGGGAGCCGACCTCGACCAAAGGATCCGACAATGGCTCCCCTCGGATCCGAAGAGTGGATCGGAGCCGGCCAAGCACTGGATCCGGCGAAGGACAGTGCGCTCCGACACAGACGGCACCGAAGGAGCACTGATCCCCGGATCCGAAGCTAGGATCCAGGCTCCGAGATCGGGTCCGGCACTCGAGGGCAGGGTCGGATCCGGTACCAAGTACTATCGGCTCCGACCTCCCGGCTCGGCTGCTCGGCTCCAGTTGCTCCGAACCCGGATGGCGGGTCGGAGAAGGAGCAATAGGCTTAAAAGGGTGTTGAGCTCCCCGGAGGCAAGAAACACTCCCATCTGCATCTGGGCCTGGATGAACCTTCTCATCATCCGGTCCAGATCCGCATCGAAAGGCTATGGGTAGATCTCGGCGAGGCTACCGAGGTAGGCCTGGAATGCCTCCTCGATAGCCTCGACGGAGATCGGGTCTCCTCCTCCTCAGGACCCAGTGAGAAGCACACAGGGACCGGAGCCGAGAAGGAGGAGACCGAACGATGCCGAGCCGGGAGAAGCCAGCTTGGCTGGCGGGGCGAAACAGAGGTCTCGGCCCCGCTTGTGGTGCTTCTCCCTCCGGTCCTTTAGATGCATCCCTCTCCTCTCCAGAAGCGGGAGTTTGAGTCCCGGAGCAGGAGGGTGCCACAGGGAGCAACTGCAGCAGGAGTCCCGAAGGAGCGGAGGTCGGAGCCGAGTCCGGCGGTAAAAGACCCGCCAAGACCAGCTTGGACCTCCGCTCCCTCAGTGCCCTGGGGTTGAACCCTGCACAAATGGAACAACCAGATGTGAGGTGTTCAACCCCAAGACACTTAACACACCGAGTGTGGCCATCAGCCGGTGAGAGCTTATGGCCACACTCGGAGCATTTTGAAAATATAGACTTAGGCTGTTCAGCCATAATCTATACAAAAAGTAACCCAAAGTTACAGAAAAGTAACTTAAACAACAAAAGAAAGCACACAGGCCTACACACACACTCTACGTCCAGCGAGGGGAGGGAATAAAAATTATTACTGAAACTTAAATTAACTTAAAAACAGTCTATATTAACGGGAAACCTACTACTTTCACACAAAAATTGTTAAAGAAATAAAGAATTCTCTGATTTTACACAAGAAAATAGACTACTTAGCTGAGAGCTACGTATCCACATCCAGTTACCAGCGCGGCAAACAAGATCTGAGGTCATGAGGGTAGAGCAGGGCATTATGGGTGAGGGGAGGAGCTGAGAGCTTGGATCCATAGCTGGAAAACCATGCCGGTTCGGATCCGATATCGGATCCATAACCCACAGGTTGCAGACAAATGAATATCCTACTTCAGATCCCAATTTTCTTTGAAAAGAGACAGCCTTCCTCCCAACGGTGCTGCCAGGCGAGAATGAACTGGCAGCTGAAAAGGCAGGTCATTGGGTCTGCTTACGAAAGGACTGACCCCTGCCCTCCCCAGAAGTCTGAGCAGGGGAACTCCCTGTCCTAGGCCTAAAAGAACCCTGAGCTCTGCCCCTACCACGTCTAGACCTACCCCTAGACTGGGAATCATAAGCAGGAAAAGTCCAACCCTTAGCAGGCCAATTTCTACTAAACTTGGGAGGCTGCACCTGTAAAAATCTTTAACAGTTTGCATAGATTTAGCCTTGTCCTCCATTTTCTTCAAAACTGCTTCCACAGGCGAACCAAACAACACATCAGACTGCAAAGGAGCATCCAAAATCCTAGTCTTAACATGCTCAGCTAAGTTCTGATCTCTCAACCAGGCGTGCCTACGAAGAACAGAACCAGTGGCAGCCACCCTGGAGGAGGCCTGCACAGCATCAAAACCACATTGCAAGGAATGTTTACCCACCTGTTCAGACACATGAACTAAATCCTGCAACTCTTTACAGTCAATACCTTCTGCCAGAGCATCCACCTTAGATTTCAACTGTGAAAGAAGATAATTCTGATATTTTAACATGTGAAACTGACAATTCAACGCCCTCATGGCTAAAGTGGAAGAAGTATACACTTTCTTTCCCCATCTATCCAAAGCCCTTGCCTCTTTATCAGGAGGGACAGGATTTTTAACAACTGAGGCCTTTACACCTTTAGGCCCCTGAGAGACAGTTTCGGGTCTGCCCTAGGACTCTTAAAAGATACTTATGAGCTTCAGGCACCCTATAATACCTATCCGGTTTAACTGGGGCAGGAGGCAAAGAATCAGGATTCAGGAAGCCTCTGCAAAACATCTTCCACCACATTCAAAACAGGAGCTATAGCTAAAGGCCTATGCTGGGGTAAAACAAGAACTCCCTAAGCCTTTTCCTGGAATCAGAGAAATCTTGGCCTTCCCATTTAAAATGCTCCCTCATGGAATGCAAAGTCTCTGAAAATGAAAAATCCTCAGGAGGAGAAGCTGAAGGAGTAGAATCATCCACATCAGAATCAGAATAAGTAGGGAACTCCTGCAAGTCTTCAGCCAAGACTCAGAAGCCTCGAGCATTGCTCAAAACTCTCAAGCTCAGGTTCCACCCTAGGCCTCTTATCAGGAGGGGGCAAAGAACCCCTTATCATAGTAATCAAATCTTCTGCCATTTTAAGCATATGTTTCTTAGGCAAAGACCCTGAAGCACTAGGAGAAACCCCCACTGAAGCAAAACTTGGCCTGCCCTTAAAGAATACTAGGAAACAGAAGGGGAGGCCCTAACCACCTTAGGAAGTGAGGGAAGAACAGCCACCTGAGAGGCCCCCTCAGCCTGGCCTACTTCCTGAGAGGAAACATCCTGTAACAGTAAAGTCTCCACCTGAGACCCCAAAGAAACACCTGGCAAAACCTACGGCTTCACTGAGCCCTCTAAAGAACCGGCGTCTGGGACTGTCGGTTCTTCCCCTAGGCTTTGCTGTTTTGTCCCTGTTTTTAGCGAAGCTGGCGGAGCATCCGACGGCATTTTATAGTTACAACGCTTCCCAAACACTAACCTGGCACAGTCTAACCGTCTCTTAATAGTGCGTTTGTTAAATCTAGCACAAGAACGGCATCCAACAACGTCGTGCTCAGGCCCTAAACAAGGTATACACAAAGTATGGTAATCCCTATGAGGTATCTGTTTCCCACAAGAAATACAGTTATTCACTTTTTCTGACATCCGGTTAAATACTGAGGCAAGAAAAAACCAAAATATTCCCCAACGGGGTACTTAGCCAACTTTGATTCGGTCTGAAACTCTGACTTCAGAAATTTTCAGAACGCCAACCTGCACTCGCAAAATTGCTTCTGCATCGGACCATGCGGCAAAAAAGACTGAGGATATGGCGGTCATGCGCATTAGTACCCTGACGTACTGACGTCAGTCTAATGCGCCCTGACCGACGTCAGCCATATACTTTGGTATTCGGGCCGACTGGACAGCGGACTACCCCCAATAGTTAGGACTGCAGCAATGTGGAATGAAGAACATCTGAGATATGTGAAACCAAATGGATAGTGAATCTACAAGCTGATCGCGCTCCTGGACTGAATGCAGTTATCCCTCTGAAACCATTACTTAAAGCTAGGAGGCCTACTATTGGTTAAATAGGAGGTGTGTCAGTAAACCACTATGCTGAATGGTCGTAACTATTTGTGAAGAAGGTGTTGTCCTTGATTTTAAATTTCATTGGTTAAGGCTTTTGTATAAGTATGAGCAATGGAGTCCCTGGTTAGTATGATCTGATGAAGGTTTTACCGAAAGCACTTATCGAGTGCTAATTTGGGACGTTACACTTGTACTTCTATTTTGGTGATTTATAACTGAGATTTATTTTAATTTGTATGACCTGGAAGTTTGTGTCACGCTGAATCTTTTTTGTCAAGCACTTAAGGCGTTATCAAGGTATCCAGCAGCACTGAAACATTTTAATCTTTGTATTTTTACATGGACCTGCTCAAGGATTTTGGCAAGTGCTCCTGATAAGTGGTTTAAACCTTTGGATACCAAGTGTATTGCGAGGAGTATCTGAGGACATTACTACACAACCTGCCAGAACCGAAGGGTTTGTTTGTTGTATCAGACTGTTTAATATTTTTAAAGCAGCAACAGGTGCTGGTGTCAAACGGCCTTAAACAAAATACTTAACAGGTAAACACCAACAGAATCATATAGTGGAAGGAAACCTTCCACAAAGTCACTCTCCAACTGACCAAACTTCCAAAAATTCCAAGTAGAAATCACCACGCTAAAGCTAGCAATGTGGAGCAGTAAATCCTTTAATCACAGTGGCTTGCCATGCGGCTTCTTCAGACTGTTATACAACAATAAAAGCTCTAACAGTTACATTTATAACACGTACCCTCACCCCATTGGTTAAAAAGTCATCACATACATTCAAAATATAAGGCATTTGATTTCGTCAACAATGCACTCATGCGAAGCTAGCCGCTTCGTAGTTACAGAATGGTAATCACCTATCCTACCTAA
The DNA here is from genome assembly GCF_019279795.1 of Protopterus annectens. Lineage (NCBI taxonomy): Eukaryota > Metazoa > Chordata > Ceratodontiformes > Protopteridae > Protopterus > Protopterus annectens. The sequence continues at coordinate 750,647,719 of NC_056746.1, read as the reverse complement.
ACATCATTTTATATAAGCAGCAGCAGTACAAAAGGCGAAATAAATACGAAAAATCCTAAATAAAAACATTCGTATAGTCTGCAGCATTGTCCTTATTAAATTAGAACAACAAATAAACAGTATGAAGACACTCAGTATAGCTACATGAAACATAAGTTAACTTCATGTTAAACTAACCTACTCTTAAAACACTGAATGTGTATATATGAATTAAACCTATACTTACTCCTATATGATCATCAAACCCTTAAAAATCCTTAAAAACCTTTAACGTTGTGAACATAGCTGCTCCTTCCGTTTACCAGCAGCTACACTATCAACACGCTGAATTGGCTGGCTCGAGGGTATGTCGTCAGCTTAACCTTAAAGGGGACGACACTCTGGAGGCACGCATTCTAACAACAGGTTCTATATTTGATGCATCCACTACGAACGGAGAATTATATACATTTATACATGACTGTTTAAAAACACATGACTGTTTAAAAACTCACTAACATATAAGGGATTTTTTAAAAAATAAAGGGATTTCTAAAAAACACTTCCTGCTAAATAAACATGTATAAAATGCAGACAACTAGTCCACAGATGTATAAATGTACCTAAACATTAAACATACAAGTACATAACTTCTGTAAAATCTAACTAGGACAACCTAGGGTCAGAACGGAATGTGGAGCATATGCTTCCTTCGACTCAGATACAGCCTACACCCTCTCCGTACGCTAAATACTAAAGTGCGCATGCATTGCAGGTAACAGAATTACTGGCATCTGCTTAGCCTCACATCTTTAAACCTAGACCTGTCATCTATCGAAAATGATCATGTCATTCTCTATGTTAGTACATCTGACCATCCAGTGGGTCACTGTATGTAATACCCATAAACTGAGCATACAAAACATGAAATACAATATGGTGAATGGTGTATGTGTGATAAAATGGGAATGTGGCATGGAGTGTGTAGTGGGTGGAGGGGAGGGGAGGAAAGGAGGGAAAGCAGATGAAGCAAAAAGGAAAACAAAACAAGGAAGTGTGCAGGAGAAGGGAAGAAGGAATGGACGGGAACAAAGGGGATGAATGTGTGAATGGGACGGTCAAGGTATGGAGTGGAGGGGGGAGGCGGAGGGAAAAGGAAAAAGAAAGATGACAGTGGGGACCAAGAAACAAATGAACAGGCGAATGAGTGCAAAACAGATGGAAGGGACACAGGCTAAAAAGACTGGAATGAGGAAACATAAAAGAAAGGAAGGGACACTTACCTATGTACATAGTACCTATGGTGAAGGTGCTAATGATACCTGAATCAAACGATGCTGAGAGATAAATGAAAGGGTATGGATGAAAAATAAATGAATGCAAAAACAGCACATATAAAAAACATGGATAGATATGGCAGAAAACAATAAAAAGAAAGGAAAAAGTAAAATGCACTGCTAAGGTGTTCATAGATCTACTGTTTGGGTACAAACAACCTCCTCTTTCGAAGGAAAGGTCTGACCTGTACTTTGTCATTAAGGCCTGGGTACAACTCTGCCCTCAATCTAATGATCCATTTCGTCTCATTCTCCAGGGTGAAGTTAACGATGTCACCTCCTCTCTTATTAGGAGTGATCTTCTGGATGACAAAGAACGTAAAGGTGTGGCTAGGACCTCTCTCTTTATGGTGTTTAGCCAGGGCATTAACCTCAGATGCTGTCCTAATGTGGTAAATATGCTCCCTAATTCGTTCTCTGAGTGACCTGTTGGTTTTACCAACATAAAACGCCTGGCATGCTTCACATGACAGGTCTAGGTTTAAAGATGTGAGGCTAAGCATATGCCAGTAATTTTGTTACCTGCAATGCATGCGCACTTTAATATTTAGCCTACGGAGAGGGTGTAGGCTATATCTGAGTCGAAGGAAACGTATATACGTTCCACATTCCGTTCTGACCCTAGGTTGTCCTAGTTAGATTTTACAGAAGTTATGTACTTGTATGTTTAATGTTTAGGTACATTTATACATCTGTGGACTAGTTGTCTGCATTTTATACATGTTTATTTAGCAGGAAGTGTTTTTTAGAAATCCCTTTATTTTTTAAAAAATCCCTTATATGTTAGTGAGTTTTTAAACAGTCATGTGTTTTTAAACAGTCATGTATAAATGTATATAATTCTCCGTTCGTAGTGGATGCATCAAATATAGAACCTGTTGTTAGAATGCGTGCCTCCAGAGTGTCGTCCCCTTTAAGGGTAAGCTGACGACATACCCTGGAGCGACGCGGTTCAGCGTGTTGATAGTGTAGCTGCTGGTAAACGGAAGGAGCAGCTTTGTTCACAACGTTAAAGGTTTTTAAGGATTTTTAAGGGTTTAATGATCATATAGGAGTAAGTATAGGTTTAATTCATATATACACATTCAGTGTTTTAAGAGTAGGTTAGTTTAACATGAAGTTAACTTATGTTTCATGTAGCTATACTGAGTGTCTTCATACTGTTTATTTGTTGTTCTAATTTAATAAGGACAATGCTGCAGACTATACGAATGTTTTTATTTAGGACTTTTCGTATTTACTTCGCCTTTTGTACTGCTGCTGCTTATATGAAATGATGTTTAGGTAGGATTGGTGATTACCATTCTGTAACTACGAAGCGGCTAGCTTTGCATGAGTGCATTGTTGACGAAATCAAATGCCTTGTATTTTGAATGTATGTGATGACTTTTTTAACCAATGGGGTGAGGGTATGTGTTATAAATGTAACTGTTAGAGCTTTTATTGTTGTATAACAGTCTGAAGAAGCCGCATGGCGAAAGCGCTCACTGTGATTAAAGGATTTACTGCTCCACATTGCTAGCTTTAGCGTGGTGATTTCTACTTGGAATTTTTGGAAGTTTGGTCAGTTGAAGAGTGACTTTGTGGAAGGTTTCCTTCCACTATATTATTCTGTTGGTGTTTACCTGTTAAGTATTTTGTTTATGGCCGTTTGACACCAGCACCTATTGCTGCTTTGATTATTTTCTACTTTTCTGCTGGTGCAACATCCTACGCTCAGGGGTTATACTTGACTTTTTTACATTGTTTAATATTTTTGCCAATAGAAGGCTCGAGTTGACTGTTGACCACAAGAACTTTGAATATTATCAGTGTTTTTCATTTTAATAAATCTTGCTAAAAAGCTCTGGAATCATCAGTTTCTGACTGACTAGCCGTGGAGTAGCAGTTTGATTTTTTCTGTACTTCTAATAAAGTTGGTTTAGACTTTGAATTCCATTTTCTAGCAGTTGCTTTTATTGCAGCCACCATAATTAGATTCAGCAAGGCCTTACTATGCCTAGGCAATTCCAATTCTGTATTGTAGCTCAGAAGAGACATTTCTTTAGTTACACCAGTTTGTTCTCCCAGTATCTCTGACACAGCAGTCTACAGAGAATCTTTAAATTCTTGCCAACTCCTTACACTCCCAGAAAATATGTTCCCAGTTACCCCTTTCTTCCTCCATCACATTTCCAACATTTGCAGGCTACCTGAAGAAAAAATCTTTGGAGTCTACTTGGGGTATAAATATACCTATGTAAACACGTCCATGCAAAGATCATACATTTTCTAGAGTTTGTTGCATATTTGGGAGACATATATACACCACCCATTGTGAATTGCTTATCCAATCTCTCTTCTCAATCCTTTCCAACCTCCTCTGGTTGATTCTTATAGCTATCATGCAATATTTTGCATGCTTTACTTATTTTTCCTTTTTCTTGGGTGGTGAAAGCCAGGCTACCATTTTGGCTAGGCTTATATAGGTCCTAGGGCCAATAGCCTAGTGCCTACCTATGAACCTATTAAGAGCATCTTCATTTCTAGATTCTACTAAAAACTCTACCAGTGTTGGACTTTTGCTTAGGACCTCCCTATTTCTTTCTCTTTGCCTATACTCTGATATCAGTCCTTGATAGGGAAGGCAATCTCTATCCTGCAGTCCAAATAAATTCTTAGCCTCTTCCCATTCTATTACCGTTCCCCTCTCTAATTATTTGCTGCCAATACCTTTGTTATTTTAGCAGTTTTCTCCAATGAATTCCAGCCACCTCTTGCCTATTGTCTGTATCCCTAAATGCAGTCACCATATAGGCAGAATCTCCTTTCTCTATTCTCGAGTTGGCTTAGTTCTTAGAATTCTTTCTGCTACTTTATTAATGTAATATTCTGCATGGTTATTGTTATTCTCCTTAAGGAGTTCCATCCAAAATCCCAGTCTCTCCTGGTTTCTTGAGTTCCCCATTTCATCATCATTCCTTTCCACTTTGAATTATAAGTTTCTGCTTGTGCTATGTATATGATCCTTAACTGTGTAGCGCTGAATACCCCATCAAATTCGGTAATCCCAAACTTCCTTGTTCAACTGGAAGAATCAGCTTATCCCACTTTGCTCTTGCCATCTTTCCCTCCCAGTTAAAATTCTTCAGCTCTTTATTAATTGCTATCCACAACTTCTCTTTTGGTTGATAAAAATATGCCTGACCTGTGTATAAAACTAAAGGGACTAAAATATTTTAATTTCTTGCATCTTGCTATCCATATCCATATAAAAGAGCTTCCAATTTCTTAGTTTTTATATTACCTTTTCTTTAGTCTCTTCCCCCATATCCTTAGCTGCCACACCAAATGCCTTTTTAGTCCATATTCCTAAGTATTTTGTTTTATCGTGTCCCTATAAATATGGATATTGTTGAACCAATTTGTTCATAGGCTGGTACTAGGCTATCAGCCCTAGGGCCTATACAAGCCTAGCCATAACAATTCTCTGGCTATTTCTTCCCACAATATTTACTTCCCTGGACCCCTGTCTAGGAGGGCAACTGACGTGATCCTGGGGTGAATTTCCTATCTCCCATCCAATCATCAAGGTTCCTTTTGAAGAGGGCCAAAGAGGTGCTCTGTTTGACATGTATGGGCAGTCTATTCCAGAGTCTGGGGAGTCGCTGGGTCAGGAACCTATCCCTCTAGCACGTTTTGTTCATTGTGATGACAAGGTTTAGATCCCTGGAGCATGTGGCTCTGAGGGATTGGAATTTCTTTAAGTGTAGCATATCCAACAGCTCTGGGTTTGATATAACCTTTTATGTTAAGTAGAGATCACCTCTGAGTAGACAATATGCAACAGAGTATAGCTGGAGTTCTTTTAGATGGTCAGCATATGGCATCTGCTTTAGGCCTGTGATTCTTTTAGTGAGGTATTTCTGCGGCCTTTCCAGTTTTTGCAGATGTCTTGAGAGGTACATACCAAATGGGGCATTGCATTCTATAATGGGCCTAATGAGAGATGAGTACAGTGGGACAATGGCCTCCTTTATTCTGGATGAAAAGCCCTTAGTGATGAGGTGTGCCACATAGAAGGATTTCCTGACTGTTGTGGCAATGTGGTTATCGAAGGTGAGACCAGTGTCCACCTGTGTCCCTAAGTCTTTCCGTGTATAGTGTACTGCCATCTATGTGGTAATTCACGGGTACATGTTTTTTTCCCAAAGGGGATAACTATACATTTCTTGGCACTGAGTTTGAGCCCATGGATCTGGCACCAAGCATCTGTTTCTGTAAGGCCCTTTTGTGTGTGGGTAAATAATTTACAACTATTGCCTGTTTTAGCTTCATTAATTTTGTATCCTGAAAAGATATGAAACTGCCTCAAAATGTTCCACAACACTAAAATGTCCTATTTTGGTTTTATCAGGTATAAAATAATATCATCTGCAAATACAGCCAGCCTTTCTTGACTACCATACCAATTATATTCTTGTATTTCTGAGTCTCTTTATTTTCTTTGCCAGTTGTTCTAAATATAGTGCAAATAACAAAAGGGAAAGAGGACAACCTTGCCTGATTCCTCTGCCTAAAACTGAAATTATCAGAGAGGAACCAAATCACTTTAATTTTTGCCTCTGATCCCTGATATACCCTCCTAATCAACCTTATACTTTTATAAGGGAATGCAAATGCTGCAATTGCACTTCCAATAAACTCCCAGCTTACTCTGTCACATGATGTTTCTGCACCAAGACCCACCAACAGTGGTGCTTTCTTACATTCAGCTTCCCTCCGGATCAATGTTCTGTTAATGTTGTTAAATGTGTAGCTACCACTGCATTTCATTGAAGAAGTAATAGATTGTAGTTTTTCATTAAAGCACAAGGTAGAGCTCTTTTCAGGAATATAAAAGACAATTTCAAAAGTGAAAGAGGAGACTGGAATACCAGCTGAAGGAGGGAAGACTGAAACGGAGCTAAAGGGAAAAAAGGGCCTTGCAGCATGACTGGATCTTCTTTTCTAGTGCTTTGGGACAGGGAAGTGAAGTAGCAGATTGTGTCTGTCTTTTGCTGAACTCCTGGATGATGGTATTTTGTGGAAACAGGAGAGAAGTCTGAAACCAGTAGCTCCACACCTGCATACGATTCAGCAAGAAAAGGAGTTCCTTTGGGCCTAGTACAGAGAAGCCATAGATGATTACTAGAGTTCTGGCAGGTGATTTTTCTCATCAGAGGAACCATGTTGCCTGGTCACTAGGATATTCTCAACAGAGTGGTGACAGGCCTGCCAGGGGCAGAGTTCTTTTGAGAAATCTGGGATTACAAGGAAAGCACAAACTAGCTGACTGCTGGGGATCTGAGATTTAATTTGTTTTCAGCTACCTAATATCCCTGTCTGCCAAGTTTGCACTGAGGGGAAAGAATGGCCCATTAAAACCTGGCACTGCAACAAGTTAATTCCTTTGGCAAAATCAGTGAGACTCGTGAATCCGGAACCCAGAATGGCTCAGCGGAAGCCTAACTCAAGGCGATCCAAAAGGCTAAGGTGGAGAGGAACTATCCTCTCCAATGTTGAAGAGCCTATTCTTCCTCCTGCTGAAGGAGAGGAGGACAGTGATGATGACTGGGGTTTCAGTGGGCTTTTTTATGAAGCTATTCAAGACCCTGTGGGCTGTAATCTCAATGTAAATGCACTGGAATTCATTCCTTGTCATTTTGAGCAGCCCAGACCTAACAATAGACTAAGTAATGTTTCTGTGCCTCTTACAGTACCTGATACTGATGTAGGCCCTGCTATTAGAAAATAGTGCTGAGGGCAGTCATACCATTATGGAAAACTAAAGTGAAGTTATACAAGAGGAGATCTTAGAAGTAGACAATATGCCTGCTGAAGAACTGGACACTGAATGTGATGGGAGTGACAAATCTTCCAAGCAAAATTCTTTAGCTGTCTCTTCCAAACCAAAACTGCAGAGACTGAGTCGTCCCTCACAGAGACTGACATATAACAGTTTGGGACATAGTACTCTAGTACTAGAATCTGTGACCACAGCTCATTGGAGAGTGTGCCCATAATCCCTATGCCTCCTACTCCAGTGGTGACACCCCTTTCCAAGTTACGCATAAGGCTGATTACCCTTGGAGGAATGTACCTTTTAAATGCAAAAATATTGTTCAGTTGATGGTGCATTAGTGCTTGTAAATATTTTGCTGCTAATTTACCTTTGACTTGGGAGGACCCAAGATTTTCAAGTGGGGGGAGAGTGTAGCTCCCACTGTATTTCATTGTAGAAGTAATAGACTGCAGTTTTTCATTACACCACAAGGTGGAGATATTTTCAGGAATATAAAAGACAATTTCAAAAGTGAAAGAGGAGACTGGAATACTAGCTGAAGGAGGGAAGAATAAAACAGGGAGCTGAAGGGGAAAAAAGAGCCTTGCAGCATGACTGGATCTTCTTTTCTAGTGCTTTGGGACAGGGAAGTAAAGTAGCAGATTGTGTCTGTCTTTTACTGAACTCCTGGATGATGGTATTTTGTGGAATCAGGAGAGAAGTCTGAAACCAGTAGTTCCATGCCTGCATATGATTCAGCAAGAAAAGGAGTTCCTTTGGGCCTAGTACAGAGAAGCCATAGATGATTACCAGAGTTCTGGCAGGTGATTTTTCTACTTTTCTCATCAGAGGATACATGGTGCCTGGTCACTAGGATATTCTTGATGGACTGGTGAGAGGCTCTGGCCATCATTTTATATTTTTATAAGATTGTGGATTTCCCCTTCCCTAAATGCTTTGTGGATTACAAATAACTGGGATCCATATGAGCTCCAACTTGGGCCCCATCATGCCAACAGCAAGACTGTAAGTAGCTACTGTCAAGTGAACAGGGTATAATAGAGTGTTTCATAGTTGGTCTGTTTAGAATTGATCAAGGGGGTTGAGGGTATTAGTACTGCTCAATGGCACTGCATTTTCTCATATTTGTATTGTTGCATTATAAATCTTTATTGTTTAATGACATAGCATTTTCTCATATCTGTATTGTTGTACTATAACTCTTTTATTGCTTAATGACATTGCATTTTTTCCCGTGTTTGTATTGTTGCATTATAAAGCTTTACTGCTCATTGACATTGCCTTCTTTGTGCATGTTTGAGTGTCAAGACCTTTTTCTGCTGAGTTCTGGGGAAGAGGGTGAATGTATGTTTTCTTTGCATGCATATTTCACCTTGCCTTATTGCTAACTGGTGCACTGTTGAAATACTTTTTTGTTTGTGGTTGTGCTATTGCCTTTTAAACTAGATGTGTCACCTAGAATAAAATCTGTCATTCTTGCCATCTTAGTGTGTTGGGCCTATAGGGGTGTCACCAGAGTCAGGTAGGAAGGAACCCATATCTACTTCAGCTACACCTGCGGGTGCGCTACAAATGTTTGCCTCCCCTCCACAAAACCACATTGATCCATGTCTATCAATTTTGGCATCTCCTTTGCCATTCTATTAGCTATTATAGACATAAACACTTTATAATCATAGTTTAGGATTGAAATGGATCTGATGGTCTTTACCCTCTTTAGGTATTACAGCCACTATCACTTTCTTCCAGGAAGCTGGTGCTTCTTCTCTTAAAATACTGTTACATAAAACCTTCCAGATCTTCTTTAGTTCTTTCCCTCCTAGCTTCCAAACTTCTACAGGAATACCATCTATTCCTGGGAACTTTCCTGCTGATTGATTAAACATCACCATTTTATCTTATTTCCTCCTATCCTATTAGTAATTGAGCCTCATCTACCTCTAACCTCCTCATATTTAATTCTTTCATAAACATTTCTATTTCTACATTTTCTTGATTTCCATACTTCTCTACTTTATGCAGACTTTCATAAAATTTCTAAAATATTTCTAGTACCTTACTATTTCTATGGTATCTTGTTATCTTCCTTGTTATAGGGTCCCTAAGTTTGGTGACAACCTATTCTACTTTCTGTTGCCTGAGTCGTTGCACTAAAAGTTTTTGTGCTCTGGCATAATTATTGAGGTAGTCCTTAATTTTCTGCTTAGCATTCTGCATTTGCTCCTCTTCTTGTTCTGTGAGATTCCCTCTATTCTGCAAAACTTTAACAGTTGTCACTCCCTCTAAATAATTTTTGTTGCTTCTTAACCATATTTCTTTTTCTTTTATTTCCTGCTTATTTTTAAACTCCACTTTGATTTTATTCCACTCCCTATCTATATTTTCATAAGTTTCTATCTTCACTAATAACTCCTGAATAATTTCTACTACCCATTCCTTAAATTCCTCTCTTTTCAAAAGAGAAGTGGGAAAATGCCAGTGTCTCATTTTTATTTCAATACCCTGGATTTTTCATTTTATTATTGACAAGTTAACAGTTATTGAATGCGTATCAAAGCTTTCAATTAAATGTGCATTTTCCTGTAAAATGTAAGTTCTGTCTAGGCTAACCCAGGTTTTGTATCTTGGGGAATAATATGTAAATTCACTACAAATTCCTACTACTGCATTCACATCTTCCATGCCAAATATTTTCATAAATTTCTTAAAAAGTCTACTCTCCTTTTTTATATTTTCCCTTTTGGGCTCACCAGACACATCCTCCCTGCTGCAAATCAAAGTCCACTCCCCATCTATAAGTAATATTTCCTTGCTGAAAACTGATTATTTCTCCCAGAATTTTCTTAAGTTCCATTATAGTACTTTTAGGTGGAATATAAACACATACCAGTGTAATCCTCCTCCCTTGTCAGTAGCCCCTTAGTACTGCATGTCTACTATGACTATCTTTTTTATCCTCTTCTATCACTACTGGAGTTCATCTTGCAATTAATATAAGTAGTTCTCTTATCCATTGTCTCAGGTATTCCACTGAATAACCATCCTGAAAACCTTTCTTTATCAAATTCACATGTTCAATTATTTCCAAATGTGTCTCCTGTAGCATAACTATTTGCACTCTACATTTTTAATATAGTTCACTGCTCTTATATATTCATGAGACTATTAATATTTAAAGATAGAATCAAGAGGGTCATTGTTTTGAAAAGTTATTATTCCTACCTTTTATTTGTAACAGTGTTTTTGTTAAATACCTAGTTCCAGTTTTGTGTTACATGCACAGACTAATGTCTAGGAGGTTGACCATGTATACACTTGTTTCTTGTCATATCCAATGAGCCTATGTCAAATCTTACAAAACCTTTTGTTTTATTGAAACCCCATACAAAAATAAAACACAAGTACAATCCCAATACACCAAAGAAAGTATTAACTTAGTATTAACACACAAAACTATATACATCTTCAAATATTAAAGTTTTGCCTTCCTAATTGGAACAACTGTCCAAAACTGACAGCCACATTCATAGACTTGGGTTAACCTAAAAGGAAGGTCATGCATACTAAGACACATAGTACAGACTGTGGTTCTACTAAGTGCTATCTAGGTTTGTAGTACAAACCACAGCAAAGACGGCCAACCACGAAATCCTTCTGCACAAAGTCTTTAATAGACGTGACAACAGTGAAAATAACTAACAGTCAAAATTAAAACAAGTGCTTTGCCTGGCTGATACCAGGCTTTATCAAGATGTATGTATGAGGAACCCTAACCTATTTATAATACTTAATGGTCATCTGACCTACACCTAATTAATTAATTAGAGCAAATTAAATAGGTTACATTCTTAAAGGTATATCAAAAAAATATGTATGTAAGTGTAACCTTAATAACAATACATGCATACTTGGTAAAAACCATTGGAATTCAAATAATGCATTAGGTTTATATATATATATTATTAATAATACTATATTAATATCCTAAAAAATATATAAAATTCTAAAACTTCTAAAATTCTAAAAATTCTAAAAAACAAATTACTATACGTATAAACCATAAAGTGCAACTGCAGCAAGATATAATATAAAGTTTGAAATTTGTGCATTATTAATAAGGTTAATAAAAAGTTGTTTATGAATCCTTCGTACATTGAATGCATCAAAAAGTAATATTATGTACATACAAAAAAGTTTTTATTAAATCCTATACTATAGCCTGGCCCTTCTGATCTTCAATACACTGTTGATGCTAATATTGTCATTTAACTTTATGATCAGTATAGATATTGTTGAATTGTTTCCAAGTATCCCTCATGTGGTTGGCCTTGAATGGTTTAATGAAGTTTTATGTATGTCATCTGAATTCAGCCCAAACATTATTAAACTGGTGGTTGAATTTATGGAAATTATACTTGAAAATAACTATATATATTTCAATGGAGAGCTGTTTAAGCAAAAAAAGGGGGTCGCCATGGGTGCTCCATGTGCCTCATCCTATGCCAACCTTGTACTTCACTATTGGGAGAACAAATTTATATTCCTAACCCCTTGGTCGAAGTTTATTACACATTATAAACGTTATTTGGACGATATTTGTGTGTTATGGAATGGTAACCTTAATGAATTTATGGATTTTATGCTCTATATTAATTCTTCCACACAATTTTTAAAGTTTACATACAATATCAGTGATGAAGTTTTGAACTATTTAGATGTCTCTCTGTTTAAGAATCAGCATACTGGTACCTTTCAATCTAAAATTTATAGGAAAAAGACTTTTTCTAATTCCTATCTGCATTTTGAGAGTGGACATCCTTTCCATCAGAAGAAAGGCATATTGAAAGGCCAATTTATTAGGGCAGCTAGGATGTGTAGTACAAAACAACTATTTATGCAAGAAATGAATTTCTTAAAAGTTTTATTTTTAGAAAGAGGATACCCTATGCATCTAGTTAACAAGTTGGCAGAAGAGGTTACAGCTAACAGAAAAAGTAAATATTTTCCGCTCTTAGGTACAATGACAAATGAGAATAGAAGTGCTCAACAAGATGCCCAATTTGAGACACATAATCTATACAAACCTTTAGTAAGGATTTGTCACAAGTTGAAAAAATTGTGACAAGGTACTGGCCAGTTTTAACATTACAAGAAGACATTAAAGAGTTAGTATCGGACAGGCCCAAATTTGTGAATAGAAGGAATGTTAATTTGAAGGGATTATTTGAAAGACAGTTTCACGACAGTGTTACACAATCTACCCCTAGACTAGGTACATATAAATGTGGGGCATGCAAGCAATGTTCATACATAATTAATGATAACAGCTTGCATATAACTTCAAGGAATTTCAAGGTTAAATCAACAGGACACTATAACTGTGCAACTAAAGGAGTAGTTTATCTTGGTATATGTACCCAATGTTTAAGTTTTTACATAGGGAAGACTGAAAGGTCTTTGAAAAGAAGAATTTATGAGCACCTATACGACGTTGCGAAAGAGAAAGAAACTAATGCTTTTTACAAGCATTCTTTAAAATGTCCTAACATGCAATTAAAATTCAGGGTTCTAGAGCAAGCAACTCAGAATCCAAGAGGCGGAGATTGGGAAACATCATTGGAATACAAGGAACTGTTGTGGCAATTAAAGTTAAATGCCGCAAAATCCCCTGGGCTAAATGACAATATTAGCATCAACAGTGTATTGAAGATCAGAAGGGCCAGGCTATAGTATAGGATTTAATAAAAACTTTTTTGTATGTACATATTACTTTTTGATGCATTCAATGTACGAAGGATTCATAAACAACTTTTTATTAACCTTATTAATAATGCACAAATTTCAAACTTTATATTATATCTTGCTGCAGTTGCACTTTATGGTTTATACGTATAGTAATTTGTTTTTTAGAATTTTAGAAGTTTTAGAATTTTATATATTTTTTTAGGATATTAATATAGTATTATTAATAATATATATATATATATATAAACCTAATGCATTATTTGAATTCCAATGGTTTTTACCAAGTATGCATGTATTGTTATTAAGGTTACACTTACATACATTTTTTTGATATACCTTTAAGAATGTAACCTATTTAATTTGCTCTAATTAATTAATTAGGTGTAGGTCAGATGACCATTAAGTATTATAAATAGGTTAGGGTTCCTCATACATACATCTTGATAAAGCCTGGTATCAGCCAGGCGAAAGCGCTTGTTTTAATTTTGACTGTTAGTTATTTTCACTGTTGTCACGTCTATTAAAGACTTTGTGCAGAAGGATTTCGTGGTTGGCCGTCTTTGCTGTGGTTTGTACTACTTCTTGGTTGGTGACTTACTATCTAGTTTTGTCTTATCTTTACTGCTTTCCCAGAATGAGAAAACACTTGAATGCTTTCAGTACATATTATCTCCTTGCCATTGAAAGAAAGTCATTAAAAGAAATAAGTATTATGTTTTTATTGCTGTTTATCAGATTTGTCTTCATGACGACATGAGAACCAGATACAGGGTTGCTTCTACAAGTATTTATTTATCTGCTAGAGGAGAGATTTATTATGTTCGTTTTATTTACTTTCTCTTAAAACTTGTAACTAGATAAAGCGCAGAGCCTTGATCCAGTCATTCCCCTATGAAAGAATGAGAAAAAGCCCATAATTGTTTCTTGTATCATACTGTTTTGAACAGACTTTACTTCTTTTTTTAAATGGCAGTGCCTACATTTCTTAAAACTGAACAAGGAGAAAGAGAAAAGAAGGAAAAAAGGGGCACCTGTTTACTTTAGTATTCCCATTACTCTTGAAAATAACTGAGAAAACTTTACTTTATAGCATGCAAATATCATGCACTATACAAATATTACTGTTAAGCACAAATGTTTGTTGACTTCCAAGATGGATGCACATTAAGTAACAGCTTAACTCTAGTTCTCCCAATGTGAAAACAGAAACTCAACAGAGAAGGCCAGTAGACCTTTGTGTTTATGGGTAAATTTCAGTAACTCAGTAGTAAGTGTACTGTCTGGATGCCAGGAAAAAAAAAAAAAGAGCACCTGGAAAAAAAATAAGCTAAAATTTGAGGAATAAACAGTGACTGGGGACAGGATTCTGCAGCTGTTCAGCAAAAAGCAATGCAACCTCCACACAGGACTTCCAGTAACCCACAGGAAGATATAAGAGAACTGTGCACAGACCTGGTTAAAATAAAACACTGCTGGAGTATATCAACACAAACAACAAAAAGTTGGATAAAAATGGAATAAGCTTTAAATAGATATTCCGATGAGGTTATAAAGCTACAAAAATCAGAGTTTGAAATGAAGAAAATGCTAGCTGAGTATGAGACTGTTCAACAGGAGATGCTTCAAAAATAAAAGAATTAGAGGACAGAGTGTGTAAGGAAACTGGACATTTTCAGTTATACCAGAGAAGCTGGAAGGAACAGACTGCATCAATTTTATGAAGGCACAAATAAGCAACTGTACTGGTATTCCACAACATTTGTTGTTATAGTTGATAGGGCACACTGTGTGTATGCTCCAAACCTGGCTATGAGAAAGCAACCTAGACCTTTAATAGTAAAGATGCAATGGTACTAGCAGAATGAGCAGATTCTGACAAAACTGTAGCAAAAGGACAAAATACTAAAAGTGGGAGACAGCAGAGTGTTTGCGGAGAAAGATTACTCATGGTACACCAGGCAGAAGAAGAGTAAATTCATTCCACTATTCAGGGAATGTCTAGTGTGGGTATGAGATTCAAACTGCTGTACCCAGTTGTCTTTAATGTAGTCTTCCCTGGAGGAACAAAATCATTTTTGAAGAAGTACATGCTAAGATACTAAGGAAGAAATACAAAAGTTAGTCCAACAAAAAGTGATATGTGAAACAGAAGGAGATTCTGCTTCTTGTTCTTCTGGTAATAAAGACCAGAGAGAGACAATACTTGTGAAATCTTTTCCACAGTTTCAATGGAAAATGTTGGACAGAAGGAAGGGAGTTATGAGAGTTGACTAGCAGAACTAAAGGTACATTGGAAATGAGGCACAGACAAGATTTGGGAGATGAAGATGAACAGCAATAAAACCAGTAACTCAATATGGGATTACAGTGCAATAGCTATATTTGTGAAATATGACAGAACAAGAAAATCTGGAAATATTGGACTTTTTCAGCATTTGTTGGAGTTTTTAGGGGACTCTAAAGTATATGGCCTACTTCATGTCATTAATGTCCGGAAAAATGCTTTGGGAAGGGGAAGAGAAGGGAGAAAGTTAACTAAGAAAACATGTTTTTCTTAATAGTACTATTTTGTGGTACATGGTTTTCTTTGAATGTGATAAAGTTTTCTGAGTTATTTTTAAGTGTAATGGGATTGTAAATAGGTGCTGCTGTTCTTTTGTGCCTTTCTCTCTTCTTGTTCAGTTTTAAGAAATGTAGGCACTGCAAATGTAAAAAAAAATGCCTGGTTAAAACAATTATATTGATTTAATAACAAGTTTTCAGAGAAAGCAAGTAAATGAAAAATAATACTGAAAATTATGAGGCTTTTTCTAGCAAATGAATGTATGCTTAGTAGCAATTTTGTATCTGGCCCTCATGTCTCCATGGAAACAATCTGATAAAGAGAAATTGAGTGTTTGATTCTCATGTCTCCATGGAGACAATCTGATAAACAGAAATTGGTTACAGACTGGTGGAGAGCGATTGTCTGGCTAGGATAATGTTCTCTGAAGGCATTCAGGGGATTTCCCACTTGGGAGAGCTATAAAGCTAAGACAAAACCAGTTAGCACTTAGTAGAAGTACAGGCTGCACCATGCTTCTTAGCATGCATATCCTTTCTTTTGGGTTAGCTCAAGTCTTTAAGTATGGCTGTCAGTTTGGGACATTTGATCCTACTAGGACAGCAAAACTTCAATATTTGAAGATGTACATAGTTTTATGGGTTAGTATTAAATTAGTAGGCTTTCGGGAAGTATTGTTTTTTTTTTTTTTTTTGAGGGTGTTCAATAAAAGAAAATGTTTTGTAAGATGTAACATAGGCTCAAATGGATATGACAAGAAACAACTATATAAAAGTTCAACCTGCCAAACAGTGTATGCATGTAACACAAAAGCTGGAACTAGACATTTAACAAAAAAGGTGTTATACATAAAAGGTGGGAATAACAACTTTTTAATACAATGATGCTTCGATAATGTCTTTAAATGTCAATGGTCTCACACATAATTACAAAAAAGTACAGTGAACTATGTTATAAAATGTAGAGTGCAAGTAAGTATGTTACAGACTACACTTTTGGAAAAAACTGAACATGTGAATTTGATAAAGACAGGTTTTCACAATGGTTTTTCAGCAGAATATCTGGGACAAAGGAAAAGAGGAGTACTTATATTAATTACAAGAGGAGCTTCAATAGTGATAGAAGAGGATAAAAAAGATAATAATGGCAGATTTGTAGTGCTAAGGGGCTACTGGCATGTATTTATATTCCACCTAAAATTGCTATAATGGCACTTAAGAAAATTTGGGGGAAGTAATCAGTTTTCAGCAAGGAATATTGCTTATATGTGGGGACGGGAGTTTGATTTAGAGCAGTGAAGATGTGTCTGGGGGGCAGAAGGGAAAGTATAACAAAGGAGGGTAGATTTTTGAAGAAATGTATGAAAATATTTGGCATGGAAGTTGTGAATTCAGTAATAGGAGTTTGGAGTGAATTTACATATTATACTCCAAGATATAAAAACTGGGCTAGGCTAGACAGACTTTACATTTCACAGGAACATGTGCATTTAATTGAAGGTTTTGATATGCACTCAATAACTATTTCAGATCATGCACTAATAATAACTAAAATAAAACACATATGGTAATGAAATAAAAATGAGACACTGGAGCTTTCCCACCTTTTGAAAAGAGAGGAATTTAATGATGGGAAGAGGAAATTATTCAGGAGCTATTCGAGAGGATAGAAATTACTTCTGAAAATATAGCTAGGGAGTGAGATAAAATTAAGGTGGAGTTTAAACATAGGTTGGAAATAAAATAAAGGGAGCTATGTTTAAGAAGTAACACACATTGTTTGGAGAATTATTTAGAGAGACTGACAAATGTTAAACTTGCATAATAGAGGAATCTCACAGAACAAGAAGAGGATCAACTGCAGAATGCTAAGTAGAAAATAAGGGATTACCTTGATAATATACACAAGTTTAGAAACACTGCTCTTAAGCAACTGTTTTTTGATAATGACACTAGAGCACAAAAACTTTTAGCACAACGATTCAGAAAGTAGAAAGGGCTGTCGCCAAGCTTAGGGAGCCTATAACAAGGAAGGTAACACAAATTCCTGTAGAGGTATAAGAAATATGTCTGAAATTCTATGAAAGCCTGTATAAAGCAGAGAAATATGGAAATCAAGAAAATATACACATGGAAATGTTTATGGAAGAATTAAATATGCCAAGGTTAGAGGTAGATGAGGCTCAAATACTAACAGGATAGGAGGAAATGAGATAAAATGTGATACGTATAAGCTATCTACAGGAAAGTTACCATGAATAGATGGTATTCCTGTGGAAGTTTGGAAACTAGGAGGGAAAAAACTGAAAAAGATCTGGAAGGTTTTGTTTAATAGCATTTTAAGAGGAGGAGAAGTACCAACATCCTGGAAGAAAGCAGCGGTAGCTGTAATACCTAACGAAGGTAAAGATCCATCAGATCCAGCTTCATACAGGCCCATTTCAATACTAAATCATGATTATAAAGTGTTCATATCTATAATGGCTAGAAGAATGGCAAAAGTAATGCCAAAATTGATAGATATGGATCAGTGGTTTTGTGGAGGAGAGGCAAATATCTGACAACATTAACAGACACTGATGATCCAGAGGGAAGCAGAATGTAAGAAAATATTGTTGTTGGAGGATCTTGATGCAGAGAAAGCATTTGACAAAGTAAGCTGGGATTTTATGAGCAGGGAAATGGCAGCATTTGCATTTCCTGCAAAAATTACAACATTGATTAGGAAGATATATGAGAGATTGGAGGTAAAAATTAAAGGGATTGGGGTCCTCTCTGATAATTTCTGCAGCATAGGAACCAGACAGGGGTGTCCTATCTCCCCTTTGTTGTTTGCATTATATTTAGAACCACTGGCAAAGAAAATAAGGGGCTCAGAAATTCAAGGATATAACTGATACAGTAGTTTACAAAAGCTGGCTCTATTTGCAGATATTTTATAACTGAAAAAAAAACAGAGAGAGACATTACAGTGTTGTGGAATCTTCTGAGACCGTTTCAAATCTTTTCGGGATACAAAATTAATGAAGCTAAAACAAAGGCAATAGTGGTAAATTATTTACCCACATATGAATTTGTTCAGCAATAGCCATATTTATGTGGACATGAAAAAATGAAGTGCAACTTCCCCTACTATCCTGGGTCTGTAACTAAGGAACTTCAATCCTCACTACTGACTCCAATGTGAGACCTTCACTGAAACAGGAGTAATAATTTCAGAATTTCCTATAAGATCACAAGAGGAACATGCTCTATATGCCCTTTAAAAGGGGTGTCCAATTATTAAAATTAGATATCAATACAAATGGTAGCATATGACCTAAAGCAGCCAGGCTTTCCGAGTGGCCTGGGAATTCTCAAAGCAGTTATAAGCACTCTCAAATCACTAAAGAATATTCTAATTGACTAGCTGCAATCTTAGATAATAAAACTATTTAATAATGAACAAAATGATTAAAAAATACAAAACAGTAATTTCAAGGGGTTTGATTCTTACATGGGGTAATTGGCTAGGCTTGAAGTGGCCCCAAAGGGCAGTTAGCCTAGTACTACTCTATGAACCTATGAACCTATAAAGAGAATTCAATCATCAGGAAAATGAAAATTATTACTGAAGGATAGAAATCCAACATTTAGAAAAACTCTGACTAATAAGCTATAATTTCCTATGTTACTGAAGAACACTGTTCCTAATCTAAACTAAATATTCCAATAAAGCAAAGGCAGGCTTACAGTTCTTGGTGAGTCTTTTGGGTATCCACTGCTCAGTGCAACTGTGAATTGTGAACACAACTACTGTGAATTGAACTGAACACAACTGACTAAACTGTCTTCAGAAAGGCTCTTTTATAAACTAGGTTAACTGTCTCAACTGTTCCAGTTCTTATTTTTGTTTCACTCTTTGAAAATCAACAAACAGATGATTTGAAAGTTCCATCCTGTCATCAGTCTCTGAAAGTAAACACAGAGCAAAGTACAGTTGTGTACACTTACCATAAATGTAGATGTTCGAGTGTATTCACTGTTGCAGTCATTACATTTGGGTAATCTGCTGGCAGGTTGCCCTTAGTCAGCCTGATTAACAAAGTCTTGGGTCCTGCATCGGTTGCTGTCCCTTATTCCATGACGTCAGGTCGTCAGGGGTATAAAACTTGCAGTCGACGCCATTACATCAGTTTTTCTTGCCCCAGATGTCAGGTGCCCCCCTAATGGGGAGCAAGATAAAATTAAAAACACACAATTAAAAACACAAAAATATACCTCCAACCAAAAGCAAATAAACCAAAAAGGCCTTTAAAGCATAGTAAAAGAAAGTAGAGGTGTAGTAAGAGAAAAACAGGGGGCTGGAGCGAGGGTAACCAGGACTGCAACAGTGAATACACTCGAACATCTACATTTATGGTAAGTGTACACAACTGTACTATGTTCTTCATGTTTCACTGTTGCAGTCATTACATTTGGGTAGATTCCCAAAGCTATGGTTGGGAGGATGGATTTATACAGCATTAGGACCAGCTATAAGGCCCTGCAAGACAGCAGTGGCAGAGCCAGCTCTGGATTTAGAGAAAATTGGTAAATGATAATGCTTGGTGAAAGTATGAACTGAACTCCAGGTAGCTGCTTCTAGAATATCCCTGGTAGGAACACCTCTGACAAAGGCTGCAGAAGTAGATGCAGCCCTGGTGGAATGAGATCTGATCCCCTGGTGAATAGGTTTTCCATGGTGCTTATAGCAGAAATGAATGCAATGGCTTATCCATTTAGAAATGGTTTGTTTTGAAATAGCCTTTCCCTCTGGCCCTGCAGCAAATGCTACCAGCAATTGTTCAGATTTTCTTCGAGGTTTAGTCCTGTCCAAGTAGAATCTAAGTTGTCTGTGCACATCCAATGAATGCAGAATCTGTTCCCCATTGTTCTGTGGATTGGGAAAGAAAGTTGGCAAATGAAGAAACTGATTAAGAGCCACACTGGATACCACCTTGGGCATGAAGGATGGATTGGTCCTGAGTGACACCCTGTACGCATGAAAGATGTTGAAAGGCTCCACTGTCATAAGGGCCTGTAGCTCAGATATTCTTCTAGCTGAAGTGATTGCTAGAAGGAAGGCTGTTTTCCAAGAAAGAAAATGTAAGTCTGCAGTAGCAACTGGCTCAAAAGGAGGTAGAGTGAGTTTCTCCAATACAAAGTTAAGGTCTCAGGCAGGGGTTGGAGCTCTCCTGGGTAGTCTCAAGTTTTTGGCCCTCTGAGGTACTGCTTGAGCAGAGGATGAGAGAAGAGGGGGGGTTCTGTGTTATAATGAGCTGAAATGGCTGAGGTGTGAATTTTAATGGAGGAAAAGGACAGGCCCTTGTGAAGCATCTCAGTTAAGTATTGTAAAATCTGAGGTAAATTGGGCGCTGCTGTGCTCATCCCTTGAGATTGATTTGACGCACAGAATCTTTTCCATTTGTCAGCATACGATTTTCTAGTACTAGGTCTTCTTGCCTCCAAGATGACATCCATCACAGGTTTGCTGAGGGATGCTAACGGTGAATTTAAGTGATTAGCCAAGCTGCAAGGTTCAATGTTGGGAGCTGAGGGTGCAGAATTTGGTTCTCCTGCTGAGACAGTAAGGAAGGTGTCTGAGGCAGGTGCCATGGAGACATTTGTGACATACTGCGCAGGAGTGGGTACCAGTGTTGGCGTGGCCAGTCTGGAGCAATCAAAATCATTCATGGTTTATCCTGTTTGACTTTTAGCAGAACTTTGGAGAGAAGAGGCAGAGGGGGAAAGGCGTAGACTGATAGGGTTTTCCAGCTGAATGACATAGCATCCACTTTCCAGGCTTTTTTGTGAGGAGTCCTTGTGCAAAATTTGTCCAACTGGTAGTTGTGGAGGGAGGCAAATAGATCTATGTCTGGGCTCCCCATTTGCTTGTCAACATGTTGAAAATCCATGGTTCCAGTTTCTACTTGTGTGGGTCCATGAGATTTCTGCTTAGTTCGTCTGCCAATGTATTCAGTTTTCCTGGCAGGAATTAAGCTTGTAGTTGCACTTGGTAGCTCAAGGTCGTGTTCCACAATGCCATGGCTAGTCTGCAGATGGGGTAGGAATGTGTACCCCCCCGCTTGTTTATGTACCACATAACCATGGTGTTGTCCGTCTTTACCATTTGTTGTCCTGGATGAATGCAGTCCTTGAAGGCTGTCAGAGCATTCTGTACAGCTAACATTTCTTTTTGATTGATAAGTAGGTGCATTTGATTCGGGTTCCATTTGCCCTGAATGCACTTCCCTGCCAGGTGAGCCCCCCATGCATAGTCTGATGAGTTTGTAGTTAGGGTTTGGGCGGCAGGGAGTAGTGTGAATGGCAGTCCCTTGTTTTGGTGGCAGGCCTCTGCCCACCATAGGAACTCCAGACGTAGGCAAGGTATAATAGGAATCATTGTTTCCAAGCTATGACAATGTTGACTCCATAGACTTTTTTGGTACCACTGTAGTTTCCTCATATGCAGTCTTGCATATGTAATTAGAAAAATACAGGAGGCCATGAACCCCAAGGCTTGCAGTATTTGTCTTGCAGATATAGCAGGGTTTTTGTGGCCACTTGTTTGAAGTAAGTTACCAAATGAATTTGCTTTTCTGGCATGAGGAAAGCCATCTGGGCAGTTGTATTCAAGCTTGCACACAGGAATGTAATCTGTTGAGAGGGTACCATTTGTCATTTCTTTTCATTTATGGTGTACCATACACAAGTTAGAACCCTTTTTATAAATGCCAGATGATTTATAAGTATGGCCTGGTTTTCTGCCTGAATTAGACAATCGTCCAGGTATATATATATTTGAATATTTATTTGCCTGCAAAATGCAATTACTGGAGCCAGACACTTTGTGAATACCCTGGGCGCAGTAGACAAGCCAAAGGGCAGTGCAGAGAACTGATAATGCAAGTAGCCTGCTTTGAAGCATAGGTATCTTCTGCAAGCTTCTTTTAAATCTAGAGTTGCCAACCAGGCATCCTTGCCTAACATAGGAAGTAACTGGTGAAGAGTTAGCATCTTGAATTTTGGAATGTCCAGAAAGGTGTTTAGAGTAGACAGGTCCAGAATTGGACACCATGAATTGTCTTTTCTGGGTACCAGGAAAAGCCTGGAATAGAAATGTTGTCCCTTTTCCTCTTCTGGTACCGGTTGAATAGCCCCCAAGTTTAAGAGGGAAAGTACTTGTTTCTGAGCCTCTGCCCACTGATTTGGGGGCAGGTCTGGCCACCCATTTGGTGTTGGCAACATGTGGAAATGAAATCTATATCCGTGGGACACTACATTTAAAACCCATTTGTCCTGGGTTATGAATTCCCAGTTTATTGCATGAAGAGCAATCTTTCCCCCCAAAGGGGTGGCTAAAAGGTAAGTGCTTGGTAATTTTAAAGGAAAGTCATTGAGACTGTTTACCATAGGGGGGTGTCTTGTTATTTCCAGATTTGGAAGTGGAGGGCCCCCATTGCTTAGTTCTGAGAGTCCCTTGGGACTGAAACCTGGTACTTTTGGTGTGTCTGGGTTTGGCTTGAGAGGATCTGGAAGGAGCTGGAAAGGACCAGTTCTTAGTAGGCCAGTGCCTACTAAATCTTGGAGGTTACACTTGTAAGAAATCTTTCACAGTTTGCATAGATTTAGCTTTATCTTCCATCTTTTTTAGAACTTCTTCAGCCTTACTGCCAAACAGACGGTCCTGATTTAAAGAAGCATCCAACAATTTTGCTTTAACATGATCAGGCAGAGATTGCTCCTTAAGCCAAGCATGCCGTCTAAGCACAGACCCAGTAACAGCAGCCCTGCAAGAGGCCTCTAAAGAATCAAAACCACATTGCAAAGTATGTTTTCCAACTTGTTCAGCTGAATGCAGTAAATCCTGTAAATCTTTATTTTCCACACAGTCAGAAATCAACATCATTTTCTGTTTAAGTAGTCCCATAATATGCTGTTGATATTTTAGTATATGGAATTGGCAGTTTAAGATCCTGACTGCCAAGGTTGCAGAAGTATAAACCTTTTTACCCCCATCTATCCAGCGCCCTGGAGTCTCTTATCAGGAGTAGGATTTTTAGCAGTAGAAGCCTTAATGCCCTTGGGCTCCTGAGGAATGGTTTCTGGGTCTGCAACAGGATTTTTGAAAAGGAACTTGTGGGACTCAAGAACCCTGTAGTATCTGTCAGGTTTACTAGCAGCTGGAGGCAGGGAATCAGGGGCCATACTGGATTCCAAAAACACATAATCAACAATGTCTAGAATAGGAGATATAGCCAAAGGCCTATGCTGGGTTAGAAGAAGGAAATCCCCACGCCTCTTTTTAGATTCAGAAAATTCCTGACTTTCCCAGTGGAAATGCTTCCTTAAGGTATGTAAAGTTTCCCCAAAGGAAAAGTCCTCAGGGGGGGAAGCAGAGATAATGGAATCCTCTGCATCCGAATCCTCATAAGTAGGAATGGATAAATCCAGGTCATTGGAAGAATTAGAAGAAAGAGTCCTGATCAGAAGAGTCAGTCAAGCTCAGTCCTAGGTCTCTTAGAAGGGGGGGGGGGGTTGACTACCTTTGATTAGAGTAATAAGATCTTCAGCCATTTCGATCATTTGTTTTTTAGACATAGGGGCCTGAACATGTGGCCTGGGCGTAGTTTTTTTAGACAAAGATTGAGATTTAGGCCTTAGAATAGAAGGTGGAGTTGGTTTAATATGCAAGTCTGTAGACCTGAATACACCCTCAGAAGCCGGTGCCTGCACAGCGGCTATGGACCCATCCAAGGTAGAGACATCCGCGGGTTCTATAGGTGAAGTATCTCGCGGTATACCGGACTCCGAATGGGTCACAGTAGAGGCCTGCGTGTCAGAAGTAGCGGGTATCAGGGGCTGCGAAAGCACCTCATTGAGTACCGGTGAACAGGAGACCGGCTTAGGAAAAGCATTGTCGGCAGTTATGGACCTCAACGGCCTGTCTCTGTCTTTTTCTTTGCATTTTTTTTTGGAATTCCGCTAGTCAGATGGCTAACCGACGATATTTCTGGATAATTAAACCGAGACCCGAAATTTTTAGAGGAAAAAATGTACCGATGACAGACAGTGAGCTGATTAAATAAAGCACAAAACCAACAGCAAGGTACATCGTGGTCAGGGCCTAGGCAAGGAATACAGTACAAATGAAAATCTTTATAAGGTATTTGCTTCCCACAAGTAATGCAATTATTAACTTTTACTGACATCGGTAAGGAGCAAGAAAAAGTTTCCCCAACGGGTTACTTAGCTTTAAATTGAAGACTTCGGTTCTGAAACTCAAAAGCAAAAATTTCAAGTCGGCCGACCGGCACTTGCGAACTGCTTCTGCTTCAGGTACCGCACAGCAAGAAAGACTGATGTAATGGTGTCGGCTGCATGTTTTATACTCCTGACGACGTCAGAGGGACAGCAACCGACGCAGGACCCAAGACTTTGTTAATCAGGCTGAATGAGAGCAACCTGCCAGCAGATTACCCAAATGTAATGACTGCAACAGTGAAACACGAAGAACATCTGAAAACATTCCAGTGACATCATCTGTAGATCAGCTGATGCTGATAAAGCTTGCATTTAGAATCTCCTTCACAAACATGGGCAGTTAGAGATGTAAAAGGACACTGTTCAATTTTTAAAACATTCTGTACAGAGTATTAATCAATATACAAGAACTTATTTACTATATCATAGCTAGTC
Organism: Protopterus annectens; assembly: GCF_019279795.1. Classification (NCBI taxonomy): domain Eukaryota; kingdom Metazoa; phylum Chordata; order Ceratodontiformes; family Protopteridae; genus Protopterus; species Protopterus annectens. The sequence goes on along the minus strand of NC_056746.1, from coordinate 750,622,552 downwards.
GTGCTGGCATATAATACACAGGTTAATCTGAAATTATGTACAAAACTTCAGCTAGGCATGCTAGCACAGATGACTGTCTTATCCCCCCCCCCCATGATTCAAGTACGATTTTCAAGTGATGGTTAAAAAACGATGCTTGAGAAAAATGGGTCTGCTTGTGAATATATCAACCCACTCCTCTCCTGGACTATCCATCTGCATTGGCATTACTAACTCCACTGCGGTGTCATATTGTCATGTCATATGCTTGCAACTCTTGACTACACCTCAGTAACTTGGCATTTTGCTTGCTGACTCTATTTAACCATGTTAAAAGGTTATGACCTGGGAGTACAGTGAAGTTTCTTCCATAAAGACAGGGCTGCAGCTTCTGCAATACTCATACTATGGCTAGACATTCTTTCTCCTCAGCTTCAAAACATTCTTCTCTGGGTTCAAGTCTATGGCTAAGGTATACCACTGGATGCTCTTCTCCTTCTGAAGAAACTTAGCTGAGTACAGCTCCACCCCTTAATTTGAAGCATCTACTTGAACAACAAATTCTTTGCTGTAATCTGGCCTGGCTAACACAGGGGGTCCTTCCAAAATCTCTTTAAATTTTTGGAATGCCTGCTCACAATCTGTGGTCCACACTACCTTATCTGGTTTATTTTTCTACTTAGGTCAGTAAGGGGTGCAGCTATTGTACTATAATTTGGCACAAATTTTCTATAGTACCCCACTGTCCCTAGACATGCTGTCACTTTATGTTTTTAGTAACAGGAACCAGACATGCTTGAATAGCTTCCATTTTGACAGGTTCTGGCCTAATCTTACCACTCCCCACTCTGTGTCCTAAGTAATTGACCTCTGCATACTCACCTGAGACTTACTAGGTTTAATTGTTAATCCAGACCCTTTTAGTGTACCCAAGACCTCTCTAACTTGTTGAAGGTACCCTTGCAGGAATGGCTGTAAACAGCAATGTCATCCAAGTATGCTAGAGCATACTCTCCTGCTCCTAAGATACATTCTACCAGTCTTTGGAAAACTTCTGGGGCATTTTTCATTCCAAAGGTCATCCTTTGTCAATTCATACAATCCAAAATAAATTAAGAAAGCTGACCTCTTTCTAGCAATTGGAGTTAACTGTACCTGCCAATATCCCTTGGTCAGATCAATAGTGTTCAGATACCCAGCCCCACCCAGCTGTTCTAAGGCTTCATCTGTTCCAGGGATGGGATATGCATCTGACTATGTAATTTCCTATAGTCTATGCAGAATCTAACACTACCATCTTTCTTTGGTACCAGTACTACTGGGGAAGCCCAGGGACTACTGGATTCCTGAATTACCCTCACTTCTAGCATTTCCCTTATCTCATCCTTCAGAGTCTTTTTAACTCTCTCAGGCACTCTATAAGGAACAAGCCTGACAGGTGTTTGGCATCCTGTGTCCACATGGTGCTGCACCGTTAGTACACCCAAGCTTCCCTGTGAACATGTCCCAAATTCCTTAAACACTGCTCTTATCTCTCAGACTTGATTAGGAGTTAACTGCTGCAATATGGCTATCTCTTCCAAAGAGGTACAAGTCCTAGCCTCACCAAGAAGATCAGTTACCATATCCCCTTCAGACTCCTCCTGCCATCCACTATGAATACTCAATACTAGAGCCTCCCCTATCATGATAAGGTTTCATCATATTAACATGGTATAGTTTGTACCTCTGTCTCCTTCATACCAGGTTTATCATGTAGTTCACTTCACTGACTTTCCTTACGACTTTAAAGGGTCCCTCCCAAGCTGCTTGCAATTTATGTCTGACAGGTACAAGTACCATAACGTTCTGTCCCTCAGCATATTCTAGGGCCTGAGCATTCCTGTTGTAAAAATCTTTTCTGCTGTTGGGCTAATGCTAAGTTTTCTTGGCCCAAACCCATGAGCTCCTTAAGTCTTGTCCTGAAGTTAAGGATGTACGCTACAACAGATACTTTGTGAGATTCACTCTTACCTTCCCACATCTCAAATCAAATCTAAAGGCCCCCTCACCCTATGCCCATATAACAACTCAAAGGGTGAAAAACCTATAGATCCCTGTGGTACTTCCCTGTATGCAAATAATAGATGGGGTAGATACTTGTCCCACTCCCTTTTAAACTGGTCTGAAAATGCCTATAGCATAGTCTTTAATATAGAGTTTAACCTCTCCACAAGACCATTAGTTTGGGGATGGTAGGGGGCAGTTTTTAGATGCTTCACCCCATAACGCTTCCACAAACAAGTCAGCAGGTCTGACATGAAGTTGGCTGCTCGGTCAGTCAGTATCTCCCTCAGAAAACCTACCCTGTTGAAAATTTCTAGCAAAGCATTTGCCACCTTCTCTGCCTCAACAGATGACAGATCTACCATCTCAGGGTATCTGGTAGCATAATCTACAACCACCAGGATATACATCTTCCTGTAGAACTTGGAGTACTCAGGGGTCCCACAATATCCATGGCCATCCTCTGAAATGGCTCTTCAGTAACAGGCAAAGGCATTAACAGAGCCTTAACCTTGTCCCCTGCCTTGCCAACTTTTTGTCACTGTTCACAAGTCCTACAATATCCTACACATGCTTTGCAATCCCAGCCCCTTAGTAAGGTTTATACCCATATGACCTAAAAAAGGGATGTGATGTGCTATGGCTAAAAGTGTCAGACAATAAGCTCTAGGCACTACCAACTGCTGTATTACCTCACCTTCTAGTCTACCTTCAGGAGTCCACTCTCTATACAACAAATCTTTGTTCCAGTATGCAAACTCCCCTCTCCTTTGAGACTCAGGTGCCTCCTTAGTCACCCCCCCCCAAGCTTTGTAATGTAGGGTCCATAAGTTGAGCCTGGCTCAACTCTACCTTTATGACCCTCCCCAGCTCCCCTTTTACAGGAAGCCTAGTAACTTCTGAAAGCTATGCCCCACTGTCAGTCTGGGTAGTACTGCTCACCTCTGTCTTTGCAGTCACCGTACCCAAGGGAACTTCAGTATCTACCAGCAGCTGTGACTCATTTTCAGACTTACTGCTGGACAGCTCCTTCTCTGAAACAGCCACCACACCTGTCCCAGCTTCAGGTATGAGATCTGTCTGGGTCTCCTCTAAGGTTACCAGACCTACATGCCTGTCTTCCAAGCCTAACTATATGTCACTGCATGCACACAAGGTACTGCATCATAAAAGTCATTCCCTATCAGGGCATCTGCAGGAATATCCTGAAACACACCTACCTGCTTGCTTCCTCTTCCACCCTCCCAGTTAAGAAGAGCCCTAGCCAAAGGTATTTGGAATGAGATCCTGACCAAATCTGACTGGAGTGGACTGTCCAAGCAAGTACTGCTCTTCTCTAACCACCACAGGCCTCACAATGGTTATATCAGAAGTTGTCTCTCTCTTAGCAGTAACCTGTTTACCGTCTACTAAGATAGGATATAAATTTTGGTGATAGTTTGGCACCCCTGTTGTTTCCAAACAACTTACCACTGGCAGTTTGTCATCCCCACTTGCTGGTTCCCTCAGCTTCTGTTTCTCGCCTTGCTCAATGGACATTTGGCTGTTATGTGGCCCCACTGGTTACATTTGAAACATCTAATTCCTAATAGTGTACTTGGATTAGTAGTTTCTCCTGTTACCAGTGTACTCTGTTGGAGTGGTTTAGACTGCCTCTCATGGGTTCCCTTATGTCCATGTGCAGCACTGGGTATCCCTTTCTTATGCATTGCTGCTCTGCTTGCTAAGTAGAGATCTCCTTTTCTCCCCAACTCCTCCTCATAAAGTTACACTCTCGATCTGCTAACCGGATTCTCATGTCAAAGTACTAAGGGCTTGTTCCTTCACCAAAATGTCTGCCAGTCCCTCAAAAATGGTGACCTGACACCCACTCATCCAACTTGGAAAGTAAAGACTTAAATCAGCAATATAATCATGTACACTTTCACCTGTCTTGCATCTATGTTCATGAAACCTCTTTCCATAAGCTTCAGGTGTTAGTTTAAAACAATTAAGACGACACATTTTTTTAATGTATCATAATTCAAACAATCTACATCAGACAATTTTGACATGGCCTGAACAGCTTTGCCATGGAGTAAGGAACTCAGCAACTGAACCCAGAGCTCACAGTCAATATCATACTGTCTCTACATACCCTCTCAAAAATATGAATAAAACTATCAAACTCATCCCCATCCATGTACTGAGGAAAAGATTACTGACCTTTACAGCTTCTGGGGGTCTGGTTACTCCCTTCCACACTACCGCCATGACCCTCTTAAAGAGTAAGAAGCTCCATTTTATGTCAGTGCCATCTCTCATTTCCCTCGGCTTCTAAACACCTCAGTATCTCTGCTGATTCCAGTTCAAGCTATTTGTCCTTCAGTTCATATTGACGTCGCTTCTCTTCAGCCTCCAGTTCATATCGGCGCTGTTTATCCCTTTCTTCAGCCTCCAGTTCCAGTCTCCTTAACTCCAGACAGATTCTCAGGTCCTCTGAAGAAAATGTGGACTGTCCTGTCTTTGCAGGCTGCACACCCCCACTACCAAACTGGATATCCTCCGAATGGCAGGTCTGAGCTGTGGCTGCAACTGAGACTGAAATCGTTGCTTCCTTAGTCAGGCTTGCATGCACCAGTCCTCTAGCTTCACACTCCTTGGCCAAACGATTCTTTGTCAGCTTGCTATAAAATTTGACTGACATCTTTGCCTGCTATAAAATTTGACTGACATCTTTGCCTGCTGTCCCCGACTAACGAAAAATAAATAAAACTGTTGTGGACTGAAATTCTGTATATTTACTTTGTGGCTATCGAGAGTACACACCTTAATGATAAATATCATAAGCTACTGAAGTCCAATTAAAAATCCCACCACTGCCACCAATGTATGACATCCCCAACTATCCTGAGTCAGTAACTAAGGAACTTCAATCCTCACTACTGACTCCAATGTGAGACCATCACTGAAACAGGAGTAATACTTCAATTTCCCTTAAGAGCACAACAGCAACAGGCTCTATAACCTGGGACGGGACTGTATACTTCTGTCCAACCATAATGTAACTCCTTATTACACAATCCAGAGCAATGTGTTCCAGTTTAAGACCTGTGATACACTCACACTTAAATAAATTGAATCTCACACATCCAAACACAGGCTGACAGATTTTCAGCTGTTTTCCTTCCCCCAAATGATATGGTAAAATGCTGCCACCAATCAGAGTATCTACACGCCCTTTCAAAATGCTGTCCAATTATTAAAATTAGATATCACAACAAATGGTAGCATATGACTTAAAGCAGCCAGGCTTTTGGAGTGGCCCAGGAATTATCAAAGCAGGTATAAGCACTCTTAAATCAGTAAAAGAATACAGTAATTGACCAGCCACAATGTAAGACAATAAAAATACTAAATACAAATAAAAAATGTTTTATTTAAATTCTTTTATCTGAAATGCCTGTACTTTTAATATAGACTACATAAATCTCACTTTTGTAAATCATTACCTAGGATTAGAAATGTTATGTCTTTTTTTAACAAATTGTATAATATCTGTGTATTTTTCACTGTTCTACTACTTTATTTACTTTTGTATAACTATTGTAAAATTGTCTATATCCTGTGGAGCTTTTCTCCCCAGGCCTCCACTGAAAACGAGCTCTTCCAGGCCCAGTGGACTATCCCAGTCATCAAACTGTAATAAATAAATAAATAACTAAATATTTAATAATAAGCAAAATGATTAAAAATACAAAACCACAATTTCAAAAAACAAACCAAATTCAATCACCAGCAAAATTAAAATTAATACTCAAGGACAGAAATCCAACATTTAGAAAAACTCTAATTAGCTATAATTTCCTAACTGAAGAAAACTGTTCCTGACCTAAATTAAATATTAGAACAGAGCAAAGGCAGGCTTACATTTCTGGGTGAGTCCTTTGAGTATCAACTGCTCAGTAAAACTGTGAACACAACTACTGTGAACTGAACTGAACTGAACACAACTGACAAAACTGTCTTCTGCAGACTAGGTTAACTGTCACAACTGCTCCAGTTCTTATTTTAATTTCACTGTTTGAACATCAACAAACAGCAGCTGATTTGAAAGTTCTGTCCTGTCATCAGTCTCTGAAAGTAAACACAGAGCAACTGGAAGCATTCCAATGATATCATCTGCAGCTCAGCTGACTCTGACACAGCTTGCATTTAGAATCTCCTTCACAAACATGCACAGTTAAACTTATTTACAATATCATAGCTAGTCATGCTGGCATATAATACACAAGTTAATCTGAAATTATGTACAAAACTCCAGACAGACATGCTAGCACAAACTGCAGTGTCTAATTTCTTCACATGAGGTACTTACAAATATGGAATAAAATGATTCTGGTGTGGCAGCTAAAGATATGTAAAAAGAGACTAAACAAAATATAATACAAAAATGAGAAAACTGGATCTTTGTTATATCGATACAGACAGTAAGATACAAGTAGTTACAATGTTTTTAGTTCCAGTAGTCTTATACAAAGGTCAGGCATATTTTTGTCAACCAGAGAAGAAGCTGTGGATAGCAATTAATAAAGAGCTGAAGGACTTTATCTGGGAGGGGAAGACATCAAAAGTCGAGTGGGGTAAGCTGATTCTTTCAGTAGAAAAGGGTGGATTGGGATTGCTCAATTTGAAGGGGTAGTTCAGAGCTACACAGTTCAGACTCCTACACATAGCACAAGCAGAAAATTATAATTCACAGTGGAAAGGGATGATGATGAAATGGGGGCAAGCTCAAGAAACAAGCAGAGACTGAGATTTTGGATGCCAGCCTTTAAGGAGAATAACAATAATCATACAAAATATATTTATAAAGTAGCAGAAAGTATCCTAAGAACTAAGCCAACATGTGAATGGTGACAGGAGCTTCTGCTGATAAGGATGGCTGTAATTAGGGATATAGACAACAGGCAAGAAGGGGCTGGGATTTACTGGAGTAAACTGGCAAAGGAACCAATATACTTGGAGCAAATAACTAGACAGTGAAAGATGATAGAATGAGAAGACGCCAAGTATTTATTTGGAATGCAGGTTATAGATTGCCTTCCCTATCAAGGATTGATATGAGTATAGGCAAAGAGAATGATATAAGGGGCTCCTAAATGAAAGACCAGCACTGGTAGAGTTTTTAGTAGACTCTAAAACAGAAGCTACCATTAAAAAAGGAATAATTAGTAGAGCATATAAAATACTGCATGATAACTATAAGAATCAATTGGAGGTTAGAAAGCATTGGGAAGAGAGAGTGGATAAGCAATTCACAAAGAAACAATGGGGGATATATGTATTTCTGCCAAATATGCAACAAAATCTGGAAGATTTAGGATTTTTTGTTTACAAATGTTTACACAGATATTTTTATACCCCAAGTACACTCCAGAAAATTTTCCTCATGTAGACAGCAAATGTTGGAGGTGTGACAGGGAAGAAAGAGGTAACTGGGGACATATTTTCTGGGAGTATGGTGAATTGGCAGACTTTAAGGATTCCCTTCAGGATGCACCACCAGAGATGCTGGGTGGACAGATTGGTGTGATGAGGGAGATGATTTTTCTGAACTATAATACAGAATAGGAAATGCCTAGATATGGAAAGGCCTTGCTGTGTCTAATTACGATGGCTGCCAAAAAAAAGCAATTACTAGAAAATGGAAATCAAAATCTAAACCAGCTATACTAGAAGTAGTGAATATAGTAACAGAGATAAAACAACTGGAGAATTGGGATCTTTAGAAAAGGGTAGGAACAAATTACATAGGAAAAATGGGAACTGTGGGAACAATACATACAGGGGAGGAATGAGGTGTAAAAGAAGGCCGAATTTAAATGAGCTATGTAATTTCTGACTGAAAATGACTGAGTAAATTATAAGTGATGTATAATATTTGCAACTGGAAGTGTGTCAGTATGGTTTATAATATAAAATGCTTGCAACTAAGATTGTGTTGGTGTGGTTTGTTTTCATTTATATAAATGTATGATTGTCTATGTTGTAAGTGATGGTATAATAAAAATGTTTCTTGTTTAAAAAAGAATAGGAATTAAATATTTTATGTAACGTTGCTTAGGTTATATGATATATAGCAATATATGTAAAGTATAATGTTTGTAAACGTGAACTTAATGCAGTTTGATTACTTTTATATAAATGTAAATTTGTCTAGGTCACAAATGATAATTCAATAAAGTTTTTAAAAAAAGAACAAAAGTTTGTTTTACTTATAGTTAACTTTTTCCTTCCTCCTCCCCTTTCCTAAGTGCTCCTCCAAACATTAATGATGAATTAGGGCATATGCTTTAGAGTCCTCTACAAGTTTAACAAAGTCAAAAAAGTCCAATATTCCAGGTTTTCTTGATCTGTCATGTTTGACAAAAATAATTAATGCTTTATAATCCCACATTTATTTCTCAATTTCCAAGTTGCTGGTTTTATTCCCGGTTATCTCCATCTCCGAAATCCAGTGTACTCTTGGTTTTTCTAGGCAACTTTTGTGCTTCTCTGCCTCTGACATATTTTCCATTGAAGCACCGGAAAGGTTTCACTGGCACACTCTCTGTGATCTTTACTACCAGAAGAACAAGAAGCATAATCTTTCTTTTTCACAGCTTTTTGTCAAACTTTTGTATTTCCTCCTTAGCATGCTCTGCATAAAAAAATGATTTTGTCCCTGGAGGAAAGAATATTCTGAAGATAGCTGGATACAGCAGTTTGAATTTCTTGCCTGCTTCTTGACATTCCCTGATTAGAGGAATACATTTAATCCTCTTCTGTCTTATGTACAGTGAGCAATCATCTTCCAAAAACACTGTCTCCCACTTTTAGTACTTTGTCCTTCTGCCACAGTTTTGTCAGAATCAACTGTTTCTGTTGGTAGGATTGTATCTTTACTACTAAAGGTCTAGGTTGTTTTCTCATGGCAGGTTTGGGGCATACACACGATGTGTCCTTTTAATTAACAACTCCTGCTGTGGAATACCAGCCCAATTGCTTATTTGTGCTTTCATAAAATTAATATAGTCTGTTCCTTCCAGCTTCTCTGGTACAGCAGGAAATCTCAGGTTTTCCCTTTGTGGAGTCCTCTAATTCTATTAGCTTTTGAAACATCTCTTCTGGAGCAGTCTCATATTCACTCAGCCCTTTCTTCACTTCAACCACAGATTTTTACAATTTTACCTTACCTGAATATCTGTTTAAAGTTTCTTCCATTTTATCCAGCCTTTTATTATTTGAGTTGATATACTCCATCAGTGTTTCATTGATTTTAATCAGCTCTAGGTTACTGGAAGTCATTTCTTGCACCAAAACTGCAGTTTGTACTACATTTTGCTGAACAGCTGAAGAATTATTCCCAGTCAGTGTTGTTCCTCACCTTTTGTGGTTTTCTTTCAGTTTCCCTGAATTTCTTTTTTGCTGGCATCTAGGCAGTACACTTACTAGCCAGTTACTGAAATTAATCCCAAAAATGAGTTCAGTGGCTCTCTCTACTGAGTTTCTGTTTTCACATTGGGAGTGCTGAAATTGAGCTGTTACTCAATGTGCAGTCAAGATGGAAGTCTTAACCTTCCATTCTTTAGCTAATTTCTCAAAGCCAAAGAAGTGTCCGTGTTAGTGGGACAGAGGGATAAAGCCCAAACTATAGCCCAGGTGACCTGATTTTGACTAGTGCCTCAGGAAAGATGGGTATACCCATGCTGGAGGAGAGGGATGGTGTGTCCTGCTTAGGAGATTAGTGACTCATGACTCCTGGATTCCCAAACCAGTGATCCAACTCCTGAGCTAAAAGGCCAAGCAGAAATGCTTGGTTTGCATTTCTGCTGCAATGTCGTGGGCTTGGTTGAGAGTGAAGCCTCATCATGAAGCTAGGTAGTCTGCTATGAGAAAAATGGGTGTGGCCACCAAAGTCAGTGAAGGTAGGGTTTATCAGCACATGTTAAGGAGCATGCATGAATGCATGGGAGAAAGGGGCATAGGAAGCCCTTGTTGTGACAAGGGTGCTCATATCACCAGCACAGATGGAACTAGGTCAAAAACAAAAAGATGATTATTTATTTTTTAGTTTGCCACATCATTGTCATTTTGAGCTTCAGATAACTAATGGCATAATTTTATTGGTTATTAGAGACACTAACATTTTATGGATTGAGCAAATTTTCTGGTTTCTTGATTGGGTATCCTGAATGGCTCAATCTTTCTGACTGGTATACCTTAGGAGGATGCCTTTGTCTTATTCAATGTCACAGCGGGTTATGGACAAACATTTCTGTACTTTCATTCGTCAAGAAAGAACTAAAATATTCCCGATTGGAACTGATCTTTTGTAACTTGATTGGTTGTTCCAGTCATCTTTACTGTCAAAGTGGGGTATGGACAAATATCTGCATATTTTAATTGGTCAAAAAAGAAAAAGAAGTTACGTACTTACATACCGTTCCATCTGTGTTGTCAATTTTTCATTTATCTTCACATATGGATTCAGATCCAATCCATCAGATCTGACTCAGCCATTACTAAGTTTGTGGCAACCAAAAAGCTCTTGGACACCTTCCCTTACCCACAATGCACCTCACCCTGTTACCTCAGATCTTGTTTGTTAAGATTATTTCCAGATGGAAAAAAATGAGAAAATTTTTATATGAAAAAAATATAAGGATACCATTTCTGGATATGGAGAAGACAACAAGATCCATAAATTATGCTTCCCATTCTATCAGAAACAAAAGGTTGGAAGCTTGGAGGGAGCAGTTGTGAGGAGAAATGAAAAATCAACAATACAGATGGAATGTTATGGTAAGTACATAACTTCTTTTATCTGATACTGTCAATTTTTCATTTCATCCTCACATATGGGACAGAGTCCCCAGCTACCCTTATCCTGGGAGGAATCATGGAAGAATGTTCCTCAGAACCATTGAACCAAAGGAGGCTCTTATCCTGTCCAACTTGAAATGAGTAATAAAGGTATGATGATTTGCCCAAGTGGCTGTTGTACAAATTTCATCCATGGATGCATTAGCCTCAAAAGCTGTTGCAGTGGCCATGACCCTGGTTGAGTGAGCTTGAACAGGTCTGGGAAGATGTATACCTTGTTTAGTGTAGACAAAAGCAATGCAATTAGACAGCCATTTTGCTAGAGTAACCTTGGACACTGGTAGGCCCTTCCTAAGGCCTTAAAAGGAAATAAACAATTAATTTGCCTTCCTAAATTCTTGTGTCCTGTACAGATAAAAATGCAATTGCCTACGGACATCCAACAAAGCAGTACATATTCACCTTTATTAGTTAATTTAGGGAAGAAAATGGGCAAGTTAATGGTCTGATTGATATTAATCTCAGAAACAACTTTAGATAAAAAGGAAGGGTTGGTGTGCAAAGAAACCCTGTCTTTATGGAAAATCAGGTAAGGAGGTTGAGAAGATAAGGCCTGAGTTTCTGATACTCTTCTTGCTGATGTAATGGCTACTAGGAAGATGGTCTTCCAAGACAAAAATTTTATATCACATCACTGCGGGTTCAAAGGGGGGTTGGATGATAAGACGCAGCACCAAGTTTAGGTACCCTGAAAGAGTGGTATCCTTCTGGGGTGGCCTTAGTAACAAAGTCCCTTTCAAGAAGAACTTGCAAAGCTTGTTAGAAATCAGTGAAAAGTTATCCTTCCCAATGTGAAAACCAGAGAGAGCTGCTAACTGCACTTTAATTGTAGAGACAGCTGCACCATTGTCAAAGAGGTGAGCCAAAAATTCTAGGATGGAGTAAACAGATGCTATGAAGGGATCTAAATCAATCATGTTGCTGAGCCCAGATTACACTATTCCGTTTACTCCTATACAGCTTTTGAGTGGATGGCTTATGGAATGATATCTAAATATGATGAACTGGGGAGGAAAGCATAGGTTGTCTGGCTATAAATGGAATTGGAGGAACCAAGCTGTCAGTTGAGCTTGGACAGACTGGGATGAATCATTCCTTTTGGGTGTGACAAAGTCTGGAGTGGGTTCCAGAATCTAGAGTGTTTCCACGTAAGTGAGGCCAAAGGAAGGGAAAACAGATTTGTAGAGGCCAATACGGACCAAGAGGATTACTATTCTCTTTAATGTGTTTGCTTTCTGGAGAAATTTAGGAATCAAGGGGGTAGGGGGAAAGGCATACAGGAGACAGTGTGGCCAATCATGTATGTGAGTATCCCTCAGGGATTCCCTGTCGGGGGGATTAGAGAAATGTAGCTGCTGCATTTGTTGTTCAGAAGGGATGCAAAGAGGCTGCATTAGGGTTGGCCTAATCTGCGGAAATTTTTTTCCGCTACTTTTTGGTTGAGGGGCCACTCGTGAGGCATGACAATGGGTCTTGCTCAACTTGTTCACAATCACGCTGGACTTTCCTGGAATGTGCATTGATACAAGTAAGTGGTTGGATGAGATTGACCATTGCCACACTGAGTGTTTCTGGACACACTGGGTATGATCTGGTTCTGCCTTGCTTGTTTATGTAGCAGACCACAGACATGTCTGCCTGATTAAATATCCACTGTTCCCAGAGAAGATTAGCCTGAAAGGCCAGCAACACTACGAGCACTGCCCTCATCTTTAGGATGTTTATGTGTAACTTGGTCTCATTGGGAAACCAGGTGCCTTAAACCACTGCCTTCCCCAGATAATGCCTCACCCATCCTATCTGGGAAGCATACATGATCTTAGGTTGAGGGGGAACAAAGGGTTGGCTTTGTGTTACCTGATCGGAATGAATCCACCCTGACAGAGCTGTTCTGCAGGTGTCTGTAATGAGTATATGATAAGGCATCGGTTGCTGGATAATCAACTACTGTGCAGCCAAAAGTCATTGTAGTATTTGCATGTGGAACCTTGCCAGCAGTACCAAGACTATGGCTGAAGCTATTGATCCTAGAGCCTGTAAGACATAATGGGTGACTATCTTCTTGTTCTGGAGTAGTTTGTGTGTTTGGCACCTGATCGTTAGTTCTCTGGAGTGCGAGAGTCTTGCAATCATCTGAGTTGTGTCCAAAATTGCTCCTATAAACTCCAGTATTTCAGCAGGGTCCAAGTGTGACTTTTCATAATTTATGGTTATACCTAGCTCTGTAGGGATTTGGATAAGTCTCTTTTGCTGAAATAAGTAGAGCATTTGGTGAGCACCCTGGGGGCTGTAGTGAGACCAAAGAACAGCGCTCTGAACTGGTAATGACTGGTTCCCAGCCAGAAGCATAAGGGCCTTCTGGACCATCTGCCCATTTTCATGTGATAGTAAGCATCCTGAAGATCTGTGCAGCACATCTAGTCATCCTGTTCCAAAAAAACGTTAGCATGGACTGTACCGTGACCAGTTGGAACTTCTGGCATCAACCTGACTTGTTTAGTCTGCTGAGATCCAGAATTGGTCTCCAGTCCCCTGTTTTCTTTGTGACTAAAAAGAAAGAATAATTGTGTAAAATCTTGCCATAACCATAGATGTCTTTCTTTCCTATATGCTGCAGTATTCATAACATGAGGGAGTCTGCCACCGGGCAACTTGTACGTCCGGGCAGTATACCAATGTCTATCACTACTGTGAGGTACGTGTGATGCCTCACATCAGCAACATATGTCAGCCATAAAGAGATACCGGGTATAAAGCGGACGTCAGCACGTACCAACCTCAGAACTGAATGCCGCAAAAAGCACTAGCATGATCTTATGTGAGGAAAACATGACACCAGAAACCAGACAAGCATCAGGAGGAAGGGGGGGGGGGTAATACTGCAGCATATAGAAGAGAAAGACATCTATGGTTATGGTAAGATTTTACACAACTATTTTGTGTCCTTCTATTCATATGCTGAAGTATTCATAACATGAGGGAAAGTGCCAAAGCTCATACAGAGGAAGAATTGGGTGGAAGAGCAGAAGGCTTCTCCACAAAGCCATGCAAAATAACTCTGGCAAAACCAGCCCTGGACCTGGAAATGATATCTAATTTACAGTGTTTAGTGAAGGTATGAACAGAAGACCAGGTAGCTGGCTCCAGGATATAGGAAGCGTCCAACCCTTTAAAGAAAGCTCCAGAGGAAGACGCTGCCCTAATGGAATGAGCCCTAACAGGAGAAGATAGATGCTTTCCATTGACTATATAACAGAAAGAAATAGCTTTTGAAATCCAAGAGGAGATAGTCTGCTTGGAAACAGGTTGACCCAGGGCCCTTGGGTGACAGGAAACAATTAGGCGTTCAGACTTGCGGATTGGTTTAGTTTTGTCCAAATAGCATCTGAGTTGCCTATGCACGTCTAAAGTGTGCAGACTCCTTTCACTGGAGGATTGAGGAGAAGAGAAAAGGGTTGACTGAGTGATAACTCATTAACTACCCTAGGCATAAAAGAGGGATTAGTGCGTAGGAGACCCTGTCCCTATGGAAGACTGTGAATGAGGAGGAAGACATCAGAACTTGTAACTCAGATACTCTTCTGGTAGAATTAAAGGCCACAAGAACAGTTTTCCAAGTACAATGCTGCAGAGAAGAGGAACTTGCTGGAACAAATGGGGGGCCAGTCTATGTTTCTCCAAGACAAAACTGAGATCCCAATGAGAAGAAGCTGGTATCCTTAATGGGCTGATGTGAAGGGCATCTTTTAAGAAGACTTTAACTTCCAACCTGGAAGCTAAAGGTGGAGACATAGACAGACATGCAGAGATGGCAGGAAGATGGGCTTTAACTGAGGAATAAGACAGCCCACTCATTTACTCACACAGACAGGACAGGACCACTGGGACATCCACTAACAGTGGTTGTAAATCTTTTTTGAGACACCAAATTGAAAACCTCTTCCAATTGGAAACACAGGATTTCCTAGTTGTGGGTTTTCTGGCCTCCTGCAGAACTTAGAGCACATCCTCAGAAAAAAAAGGTGTCTGAAGGGAATCAAAACCCTATCACCCACAGAATCAGATTTACATTTGAGATCTGTGGATGTACTAGAGTTCCCTTGTCCTGTGTGAGTAGGTCCATTCTGTGGGGTAACTTGTGGTGAATGCCCTTGGCTAAATGCAGAAGAAGAGGGAGCCAATGCTGTCTTGGCCAAAAGGGGGTCACCAGCAAGATGTTTGGTTGCTCCTGCTGGATTTTCAGCAGGACCTTTTGGAGAAGTGGAAAGGGGAGGAATGCATAGAATAACATCCCCTTCCAAGGGAAAGATAGAGTGCCCACCTTCCATGCCAAGGGATGTGGGGCCCTGGCACAAAACTTGGGAAGTTGCCTGTTCAAGATGGAGGGAAAGAGATCTACCTGAGGTATACCCCATCAATGGACCATGTCCAGAAACACATCCCTGTGTAAAATTTATTTGTGGGGCAGAGTCATGGACCTGCTGAGCATGTCTGCTACAATATTCTGAGTCGAAGGACTGTAGACAGCCTGAAGGGAGAGTTGACTCTGCAAGGCAAACTCCCAGGCCTGTAAAGCCAGTCTGCACAGGAGGTGAGACTTTGTCCCTCCTTGTTTGTTGACATGCCAGAGGAATGTGGTATTGTCTGTGAAGCACCTTAGGACCCCTGGAGAAAGTATAGGCTTGAAGATTTGGAGGGCAAAAATCAAGGCCCTTATCTCCTTTACATTGATATGGTCCCTTGTTTGGCCTGGTGACCAGACATCTCTGATCCGCCAGGATTCCAGTGCTGCTCCTTATCCTAAGTCTGAAGCATCCATCTACAGCTCCTGAGTGGGGAGAGGTATTTGGAAAGGGTTTACCACCATAAGGTCGACTGGTGGATGGTTGAGCAAGTATGTCCAAAAAGGAGTGTGGCAACATTCCAAAATTGCGATTGCAAATGTTGCGAATCGCAAAATACCGTCCCATTTTTGACCCATGTTAGCACTCGTTTTTGTGTGCAGAGTGGTCAGAAATGTCGATTTTGGTGTTTTTACGACATTCTGACCATTCGGCACTACAGGATTCGCTGAGAAAAATTGCTTCTATGCAGAGTCGAGCAATGTGTGCTCGACCTTATGATGGTAAACCGTTGCAAGGGTAGACCTGGGTTCCTTGCAACCTGAAGTATCCATCAGTTTAACTCCCTTTTCAAGCAAGGCAGTAGTGGGATAAACTCCAGAGGATGACACTGTTGCATCCAAACTGTCCTCAAGAATCACTGGAATTTTCTCATGTGTAACTTGGCTAAAGGGAGCATGGGGATCATGGCTAGAGAGAGCATGGGGATCGTGGCTAAAGGAAGCATGGAGACTGTGGAGGCCATGAAACTCAAGGGGAGTAGAAACTCCCTGGCAGTCAGAGATTTGAGAAGCAAGAGGTCCTGGAAGTAGAAAGTTAGGGACAGGACCTTTTCCTCAGGTAAGGAGGCTAGCATCCTGTTTTTAGAACAGAAGTAACATTTATTCTCTTTTATGGATTGTGGACATAGAGGAGTATGTATCTAAAACATTTTAGCTAGATAATTAATTTACTGTGTATTTAATTTTTTACATAATTAAATAAGAATTGGGTATTTGAGTCATCTGGTGTACTTTGTTAAAAAGTTTTGAAAAAGCGCTTGTGGTTTGTGGACAAAAGTGGTCAACTGTATACAGTTAAAGTCAGAGATTCTTTCTTACTGCTGGTGCCAGTTTCATCTCTTTTAACAGTTTTAAGGTGATACTTTAGACACCAGGGAATGCATTAAGAGTCACGATGGCACCAACGTTACAAAGGGGATTGGGGGGATACACTAGGCACAAGGGAATGCTTTAAGTGCCATGACAGTACCAACTTTATAATGGGATTGGGGGTAGGGGGATACACTAGAGACCAGGGAATGCTTTAAGTGCTGTGGTGGCACCAACAGTACAATAGGGATCAGGCAATAGAGTGCTACACTATACACCACTGATAACTCCACAAAGTGCCCTAAGACACAGACCAGAATAAGGGACAATGGGGGGTCACTGGGACACACTCAAGTGCCATAATGGCAATAACAGTAGTATGGGGATGGGGGAGTTCACCAGACACCAAGGATTAGTGCATTAATGGCACATACATCATAAGGGTAATGCAGGTCAGGGGAACACTAGGCCACCAGGAATGACTCTTTTAAAGTGCCATAACAGCACTGACATCGTAACACAGATTTGGGTGGGGGATACACTAAACACCAGGGCCTAATACATAATGTGATGTGCTGTAATGGTACTAAAGTATTATTGGGGTGGGAGGACCACAGGTGGGTAGGGACAAGTCAAGGATGGTGGTACGTGTGTCTCAGAGTGACTAGGGAGAGGATTCCACTGACCACATGAGCAGCAGTTTACTACTGTGACACTCTGATCAGTCATGATGTGCACATTGCAGAAGTAACTGCAATTCAGAAAACATGCAAAGTAGCTAATAATGATATCTTACCTCATCATAGTTAGCATGTTTTTGAATTGCAAATGGGCATGTTGAGCTGGAAGGGCCTTTCTAGCATGAGCCATTCAGCTTGTAGGAACTTTAATGAGCTCCATGAGTGGCTCCTGTGTTAGCAAACAGAACACCTGCAATTAGTTCATAACATTACTATTTACAGTGTCTTCTGCTGGGAAAAGAAGGGACTACATCACAGAGGAGTTCCCGAGCAGTTAGTTTACAAATACCACTACTTACAGTACCTCCTGCTGGGACACTCAGGGACTGGATCAGTGAAGAGCTCCTCCACATTCACTTCAACACCATTACTCACAAATGCTCTTACTGGGACAAGAAGAGACTACGTTCTCCTCACAATCTGTTTTTTAGTACCACTTCTTACAGTACCTCCTGCTGGGACACTGAGGGACTGCATCAGAGATGACCTCCCTCACAATCAGTTCACCAACACTTCTAGCCATAGACCTTCCTGGTATGACAGGAAGCTACCAAGTTCTTCCCACAGGCAGGTTACTGGTACCATTACTTACAATGTCTCTTCTTTAGGTGGTCATACCTTTGTAGCCCTGCATTTTCCAAAGGGTACAAGCTATCTAGAACAAAGAGAAATAAGAAGAGATTATGGGAATGGGGCAAGCCTAACGGAAACTGTGGCTGAAAAGAAGGAAAACCACATGTGGTAGAACACAAACTCAAAAGCCATCAAGAAAAGCTGCAAGTTAAAACAAGACAAAAACCTCACACTTCAACTCTGTAAAACTGAAAAACGAGAGTACAGGAGGAAAG
Source organism: Protopterus annectens (assembly GCF_019279795.1). Lineage (NCBI taxonomy): Eukaryota > Metazoa > Chordata > Ceratodontiformes > Protopteridae > Protopterus > Protopterus annectens. Next base: position 750,604,319 of record NC_056746.1, on the reverse strand, counting down.
TTACAATTTGTGGTAAAACAAAACACAAACATGTGGTATTATTTTATCAACTTTAATAATGAATTCTTGACACACTGTTGCTTGTTTCTCCAAAGGAACTTCTAAGTTAAAGCTGTAATGTTGCAGGCATAAACATCTAAAAGGGTATTCCAAACTTTCTGCCTGCATCTTGCCTTGTAAGTCAGATGGAGATGCTTTTGGTGTTATGAGTGTCCGAATGTTTGACAGGCTACATTTTATAGTCACTACACTGTAGTGGGGTTTGTCAGTGGAAAATATTGGTAGTCCTCAATTTTCTTGCATTGAATTCCACTGCTGAACATAAAACCATCATTCTGATCAATAAAATAAGGCACATGTTTAGAGGTAGATTCTTTCAGGTGGATAAAAACTCTTCACTGAAGGATGGTTTCTTTGCACTGTCAGCCACTGTATATATTACTTTGTGTACAACATTCCCAGTCGGTCATTTCAATGCTGCTGAACCAGAGACCAATTTCTCTGTCTGCCACTTCGACTGAATCACTGGCATGGATAACGTTCCTGTACAAGAGAAGAACAGAAAGCTATAAAACATTCCATGCAAAATGATGTATGTGAATTTAACAGCCTTGAGGCTTCCACTGTCAATTGCATGTTAATCTTTAGATTATATGTTTATCTACCTGGTGGGAGTGGTGATTACAAGAACCCTTTCCACCCACAGCCCATACAAAAAGCAGTGCACAGTAACAATAATTTGAATTAGAATGAACAATTTAGAGTCTGACAATTTATAGTGGAATTGCATGTGAATTAGCATGCATACAGCAAGACTAGTTACATTATTTGCACAGCACAGTAGATTCCTACAGCAGAGACTTTATTTACATTCTATTACATAAAATAATTAATGCTAAGATTACTGCTAAAGGTGTAAACCTGTTAGCAAGAGAACTATAGGTTCACAGGTGTGTACTAGGCTAATGGCCCTGGAGGCTTTACAAGCCTAGCCCATAGGATTACCCTGGCATTGTGCCAACCAACCTTAGTTCCCAGTGCCTCTGTCAAGTAGAGCCACTGGAATGATCCCTGGGGTGAATTTTCTATTTCCCATCCACTCATCAAGATTTCTCTTGAAGAGGGCCAGTGAGGTGCTCTGTTTGACATGTATGGGAAGTCTATTCCATAGCATGGGTCTCTGGGTTATGAACCTGTCCCTCCAGCGCGTTCTGCTGATTGTGGTAATGAGGTTGGAGCGTGTGGTGTGGAGAGATTGGGATTTCTTTAGATGCAGCATTTCTAACCGAGCTGGGTCAGACATGGCTTTGTAAGTCAAGCAGAGATTGCCTCTAAGTAGGCGATATGAGACAGAGAATGGGTGGAGTATTTTTTTAGCCTGTCCATATAGGACAAGTGCTTAAGGCCTAGAATCCTCTTTGTTAGGTACTTTTGAGGCCTCTCCAGTTGTTGCAAGTGTCTAGTGAGGTACATGCCAAATGGGGCATTGTACTCGATCACTGGCCTAATGAGGGAAGAGTAGAGGGAGACAATGACCTCTTTCTTCCTGGATACAAAACCCTTAGTAATGAGATGTGCCACATAGAAGGACTTTCTGACCACAGTGGCAATGTGGTGGTCGAAAGAAAGGCTGCTGTCAACCTGTGTTCCGAGATCAATTATAACTCCTTCTGCGTTCAGTGGACTACCATCAATGTGGTAATTAATGGGAACCGGGTTTTTCCCAAAGGGGATGACGACACATTTGTTGGCATTGAGCTTAAGGCCATGGTTCTTCACCAGCTGGTTTCAGTGAGGCCTTTCTGTAGGATGTCAACATCATTTGGGGAGTTAATAATAGCGCCCAATTTGCAATCGTCTGCAAACTTTGACATCCAGAGTCCCTTCGTGTTGGCCTGGACTTCAGAGAAGTAGATACCAAAAAGGAGAGAACCCAAGATTGAACCATGTGGGACTCCACTTGTGACTGGTCGGCAGTCTGACTTGGAGTCAGCTACTTTCACACTGTGGGTTACATCTGTGAGCCAGTTTGCAACCCACCTAGTGATATAGGGGTTGATGCCTAACTTACTGAGATTTTCTATGATTCCTGAGTGGGGAATGGTATCAAAGGCCTTGGCCAGATCAAGGTAGGCTGTGTGAACCACCTTGCCTTCATCCACAGCTCTGGTGACTGACCCAAAGAAGTTGACCAAGTTGAGCAGATATGATCTACCCTTCACAAAACCAAACTGAGTGGGATTCCCTATATCCTTGTTTATTAGGTCCATGACTATGCGTTCCATAGCTTTGCATATCAGACTCGTTAGGCTAATGAGGGCGATAGTTCCCAGGGTCTGTAGTCGCTCCTCCTTTGTGGAGAGGGATGACTGCAGCAGTGTGCCTTTCAGTAGGGACAAAGTCTGAGGTGAGGTTGTGATTTAACAGGGCACACAGGTGATGTGCCAGTTCACTCTGTAGTTCATGTAGAACACAGCCAGGGATATTGTCAAGTCCCACAGAAGCTGTATTCTTGGCCTTGGACAGTGCTGTTTTAACCTGTGCAGCAGTAATACTTGGTGCCTGGCAATCTACTGTTAATGTGATAGGTCGTTTGGGAGGGGAGAGAGGGGTAAAGTTGGCACTGAATCTGTCGGCCAGTATATCAGCAATATCTGTTGGCTTGGTATAGGAGGTACCATTGTGCAGTAGCTCAGAGGAAATCTGGGTATTGCCATGGAATTTCTTTACATAACTATAGACAGCCTTGTGGTTGTTTTACTGTCTGCTGCAATTCTGTTTTCATAGCTAGCTTTAGAGGATTTGATGAGGGATCTCAATTTTTTTGTTGCGGCTGCTAAGGGAGCTTTTCCAGTCTTGGGACTTCACCTTATTCGGCATCAGTTTCCTCCTTCTGTTGTAGAGTTTGTTTATGGCAGGGGACCACCAGATTGGCTTCCTATATTTGGAGGAGAGTGTCTTGGTTCTACTGGGTATGGAGAGATCTATGCATTTGTGTACGTGTTCGTACAGTGCACTGGTGTATGATTCGGCAGTCATGCAACTATTCTCCATTTGCATGGGTGCCGTGATGTTAGCCACCTCTGTTTTTAGGAGCCCAAAGTCAGCTTTGGAGATGTTTTTCATGGTGGTTACCTTTGCGTGTGGTGGGGTGGAAGGGATGTGAATTTCCAAGGTGATTAGTTTGTGGTTGGATCTAACCAGGGAGGAGCTGACTATTGGTGTAGAGCAACGGTCGCCCATGTTAGTAATGATCAGGTCAAGGATGTTGCTACCTCTAGTGGGGGTAAGAACAAGCTGGTCCAGGGCATTGCAATTAATGAATTCCTGGAAATGTTGGGCAAGTGTATTGGTACATGAGTAGTTTTCCCAGTTAATAGAGGGGTAGTTGAAGTCTCCCAGTATGAGAGTGTTAGGTTGGACCCTAATATTCTCCAGGGTGCTTAGGAGCATGGATTGGGAGTCTTGGGACATAGTTGGGGACTTATAGCAGGCTACGACCTGAATTGCTGTCTTACCCAAAGTTAGCTACACCTGAAGTATCTCTGATGCGTTATGTTGGCCAACCAATCTGGAGGTGTGTGCATCCTTTATGAATATGGAAACACCACTGCCTTTGGAGCTTTGGTCCAAGTTCTGGGGCCGAAAGATGTGGAATGAGTTATAGCCTGGTAGCGCATGGGGTGCTTTCTGCTGCCTTGAACCAGGTCTCTGCTACAGCACAAATGTCGATGTTCTCCATTTTAAGGAGTGCTTCGAGTGAGTGCATTTTGAAATTTAGACTTCTAGCACTGAGCAGCATGACCCACACATTGCTTTTGTTTGTAGCTGTTACGGTTGTAATTTGGTCTTTTGAACACCACTTAAAAAGGCACTATAGGGGTGGCAAAAGCCTTGGCCAGTATCCAGAAGCCCAGGGATGATAGATGCAGGCCATATCTGAAAAGCATCGAGGTCTGTCAAGCATGTCATTCCAGGGAGACAGATAATGGATCCCCTTAGAATGACACCAGAAACTTAACCAGTTGTTGAAATTGATCATTTTCTGCTTGTGCTGTGGTATCATTCTGGGTGATGGTAGGATGCTGCTCAGGGCTAGGGTCATACCCACCTGTGCTACATAATCCAAGAGCTCTTCCGTGTCTCTTTTCATGTAGTCTAGGGAGGTACATCTCAGGTCATTCACACCCACATGTACAATGACAGAGTCATATTTGTACCTGTTGTTGAAGGGCCTGAGTGCATAGATTATGTGGTGGATACTGGCACCTGATAGGCAGCTGACTGTTACTTTCTCCTTATTCAACCTAGTGAGTGGGACATCAGCGTGCCTCACTATCGAGTTACCTATGACTAGTGTGCTGGGCATGCTGTTTTGCCTTTGGGGCTTTGGTTGAGTGGCACACTGTTTAAGAGAGTTATGTGTCTCATGATTAGTGTTGTGTTGTGGTGGTTGAGTGCGCTTCTGCCTTCGAGGTCTCTGCTGTTTGGATAGATTTTTATTGACAGCCGAGATGAAGGTGGGTGTGTGGTTTGTGTTATTATGTGAAGGCAGTACTGGTGTGTGTTCTGGATGGCTATGTGTTCCATGAGGTGTGGTGCAAGTGTTGACCTTCTCCTCTTGACCAGCTATTCTGGTATTGGCTAGAGAGTGCGTGGCTTCCAATTTGGATATATACGTGCATCTCTCGCAAGTCTGAGTGTTGGGAGGTAAGAGCTGTCTGTGTACATGAGGCAGTTGCTACACTTCCTCAGGATGCCCAAGTTCACTAGGTTAATAGGAGAAAGCACAGGAACTGACCTTTAGATATGTCTGGAGGGGTTGGCATTAATAATAAGTACTGGAGCTGTTTCCTTGTAGAACGTTTACTGCTGGTAGCACTTTCGTGTGCTACAATAATTGCTACAAGAAGTCTGGTAAAGTGCTAGACTAATAAGCTAGTAAAAGTGCAGTAGAGGAAAGAACTAGCAGATCTAAGGGAAAAGTTGAAGAGCAGACTTTGGCACTGCTCAGAAGCTTATAAACAGTCCTGGATACAGCAAATCTGTATCTGGACTAGACTAGTTACAGGAAAGGCAGGAAACAAGCGCAAATGCTGGCTTTTAAACCAGAATATTGAAAGAGATGGAAAGACTGCCCAAACGGCCAATAAACTACAATTTCTCGGCCAGAAACCACTCCTCTTGTGGTAGATAGGCTACCTAGTGTTTACCACTCCTACTGGCAAGCTAGAAGGCTTTCCTCTGACTCAGAAAGACTTGTGGGGCTCAGAAGCTTGCAAACAGTCCTGGATACAGCAAATATGTATCTGGACTAGACTAGTTACAGGAAAGATGAGAAACAAGAGCAAATGCGGGATTTTACAACAGAAAGTTGAAATAAACGGAAAAAAAAAAAACTGCCCAAACGGCCAATGAACTACAATTTCTGGGCCAGAAACCACTCCCTGTGGTAGATAGGCTACCTAGTTCTTACCACTCCCACTGATAAGCTAGAAGGCTTCCCTCCAACACAGAAAGGCTTGGGGGGGGGGCTCGGAAGCTTATAAATAGTCCTTGATACAGCAAATCTGGATCTGGACTAGACTAGTTACAGGAAAGGCAGGAAACAAGCTTAGAATTTTTTTTTGTAAAGTGGAAAGGGAGAAAGGAGAAATGGAAGACAATTCAAGGTTAAGGACTGAAGTGACTTGCCCTTCTCAAATGTTCTCTCTCTGTTTGGTAGAATGAGCTAGTGACACTAGACTGGGACAGAGCTGAGATACAGCTGAACAGATGGGACTGGTAGAAGTGTCTGAAGTCAAAATATGATCTCACTGTACTTGGTTCAGTGAGCAAATGAGACAGACCCAGGAGGAGTGTTCAAACACAAATTTACAGGAGGGGCGGGCAATTCCAAAGCCAACAAGATTAATACCAGAACAAGAACAGGGAGGGATGGCGGGAAACGAACTTCAGAGAGAGAGAGAGAGAGAGAGAGACCACTGTATTCTATAAAACAAATAAATAACTGCAGAGAGACACAGACCACAATATGCAATAAAACAAATTAAATAGAAAAATAAAATGCAGTACAATCTTTAACACTGCAAATTTGTACTTAACTCAGCTAGTAATGCAGTTGATTGTAGGTATACAGCAGAAAGCCAAACAACTCAGATATTGAGCACTAATAAATTCAAAGATATGTGACTAACACTTATAAATAGAGAGAAACCCTCTAGGCTAAGAGTTTAACTTGTCTAATGGTATAAGGGTTACCTTATGTGTTTGAATTGATTAACTTATACTACATGCACTGGTACAATAGCTTAAATTATGATTCCACCTGCAATACTAAATTTATTACATGCATTTTTAAATATTGTTAGGTAACACAGTCCAAATTTTACTGGCTACAGTAAATAAATCTTCTCTTAACTACATGCCTAACGTCAATGGTTTCAAATGAAGATGAATCAATGGATTAAATCTCATGCTATTTTACTTCTAACAAAAGGAATACTGAGTATGCATTTTCACCTGAAAATAAACTTTGGAAGAAAGACATTACTGTGATAATATTCATCACAACAAATCAGATAGGCAGGTTAAGTTCTCATAGAAGGCCAGTATTCTTGGACCTGCTGCACAACTGACAAAAAGACAATGGCATTTGTCAGCCATCGGGTGTTGTATGAAGAGCTGTTAGAAATCATTTTTGCAAGAGGACAGAATGCTCTGCAGATAACCACATGACAGACAAACATACACCAATGAACAGAATTTCACACACCAGCAGCTAGTTGGGATACCTCAGCTACAGTCACACCCAATCTGTGAAACTGCACCCCAGTTAAAACAGGACATGGTACCTCAGAATTCCTCAAAACAAAAAAGTTAAAACTTTCACAATCTCTTCCTAGCTCATTTATCATATGTCCTTCAAACTTTGAGGAAGTTCTGCATACTACTAAAGGTATTCGTAATTCACACATTACATAACAGTGTATTATTGAGTTGCATTTCTAAACACATACTTTTCTTCCACTGCTTACTTAGGGGAAAGACAGATGCCCCTTAACCATTTATTCTACTAGCATCACTCCATATTATTAATAACCAAGTAATCACAATCTATCTAGATCAGCACTCATATATCCTATTGTTCAAGTACAATTATCTAAAGCAAAAGCCATTTACTCACAAACTGGGTATTACACAAAATCAAGCAAAAATGCCTGTACCTATACCATCACACCTTCATAACCATAAACCTTATCCACCCATACCCAGGCCCAACATTGCACACCTTGAGAAAATTCTTTATGGTATCACCTCATCCACAGTCTCATCCTGGCCTTATATATATACTATAGCAACTTATGAAGAACTTATAACAAACTACCTCTCATGGATGCATGGATAACACTACACATTCCAGAATTCTTAGTTGCCAAAGAAACCTGGCTCCACCAGGAAACAAAAGAATGAAGTTGCCCTGCCAGGCTACAACATTATCAGATTAGACACAATCAACAAAAAGTTGGCAAGGTCACTACTGTTTAAAAAACACACCAGATATCTCCATTTTCCCACACACCCTACCAAATTTCTCTAACTCAGAAATTATTCTAACCATGTTAAAACTAAACACTTGCAAGACAGTCACAATCATATATATTCCCAAGTAACAATTCTAAAACACTGGAAGACATTCACTTCTGGGCAGCCTCAAAAATCCTTCATGAACCCATAACACTGTTTGATATAAATATAGAATGACAAACCATACAATCTGAAAATCCAACTAATAATATTAATCTCTACAAGCTCACTTAACTTAGAACACCTACCACATACAAAAAAGCCACATCCAGAAATAAAACCTAGACTGGATCCTAATATTCTCTCATTCTCTCTAAAATATCATCTCATGGAACCTTGTCAGACAGCCTAAGTGATCACTTACTAATTTACACCATAAGGTACCAAAGCAACAACTCCAAAACACATCAATTACAGCCTAGTAAAAAATGTACTACCTTACATGAAGACAGTTTTATTAATACTCTACAACTCCTTAACTGGAAGCCACTAAAGACACTTCTCATAGATGATGCTGTCTCAAGAGTTCAATAAAATCTTCACAGGAATTCTAAACATACCAGCCTACCTTAAAATAAAAAGGGTCAAAGCCAACCATGCTCTATGACTATCCTTAGCAACTAAACAACCCATTAAACAAACAGACAAAACCTGGATGATCATGACAAAATATAAAACAGCTCCTACTTTACTAGCAAACAGAACACTAAAAAACCTAACTAGACAACTTATCGCTAAAGATGAGAAAATGCTTAAATCTATGGCAAGCTATACAGCCAATACTGATCACTCAAACAAAATGATACCATAACCAACCAATTCAATACCCACATTACACAGAGAGTACAGTCATTAACCAATCAGGTAACTAATCAAGCTGATGATGTCTCTTTTCAATCAAATAACCTCTTTCAGCATATTTCCTTGCAACCAGTTCTCATAGATACCATAAAAAAATACATAAAAAAGTAAAGTCTGCCACAACTGCCCCTGACAATCTACCAGGTGAATATCTTAAACTAGCATCTGAAGCTATAGCAAATCATCTCACTTCTGATAAACTGAACCATATCTGAAAAAATACCTCGCTCTGTAAAAAAAATATATTCATCATACTAATTCACAAGGTTGGAATCAATACTGATCTTTCGAACTATAGGCCAACTGCATTTTTATCTTCCCTATCAAAAATATTAGAAAAATGCATTTATATGCAACTGCTGAAGTATCTAATACATGACCAGTTCAACCCAACAAGGTTTCTGTCCTAATCTCAGGACACCTACAGCTTGCTGAATTTTGTTACATTGCCAATACCCATAAAAATGTCAGAAACCTAGTCTCCATCATCCTCATATTCATCAATTTTTTTATACAGTCTCCCACCAGAAACTCTTACATAAACTCTCATCCTTAGGGCTCACCAACTCTTTACTGCAATTCTTCCATGGCTACCTCTCCAACAGAGCAAAAGCAGAGAAATGGAAAATCATAAGGCTCTATTACTAGGCCTCATACTTTTCAACTTATTCATCAATTGCCCTTACACTTCTACAAAAAATTCTACCCTGGTTCAATACATTGATGATTTGACACTAAACTGATCTGTCTAAATTCCAAAATCCAAAACCTTACACAAGAATTCTTATCAACTGAAATGTGGCTAAATAATTAAAAACTCCTTCTAAACCTTAAATACTAAATTATTTTATTTACTACAAAATACATCACTACCAAAACCTCACTATTCACTATCGTTCCGCCAAGAACAGTGACGCCCGTGCACTGGCCCAGTAATCAAGGAGCCTCAATCCTCACCAGTAGCACCAGTGAGGGGTGTCCACATTAGGAAGGATAACAAGTACACAGACAGTAAAGTACAATTTCCCTTAAAAGCACACAGAGATCACAGTCAGTCTGGGGTTGGTTTTGCCCTTTCTCTCCAGATCCCCAATAAGACTCCCCACTGCCACAACTATAGGGTAGAGATCTCAGCCGAGTAGTCAAGCCAAAACCTCCAGTGCTCTCTCTGTCCAACTGGTGCTTCGTGTCCCTGCCCAAGTAGCTGACACACACACACTTTGAGATATGGTTTATATACAAACACACAAACACTCCTGGGGAAGGCTGGCACAGGTTTTCCAGCTATACCCCCCTGCTGCCAGGCTATAAGGTAGTAATCACTACCACCAACTACTCTTATCAGCTACTAAAAAGGCCCTTACCAAAGGGTGTCCAATTATTACTTTGCAATATTATTATCCAATTAGTAAGTGTGATGAACAGCGAGGCTTATTTGGAGTGGCTTTGTACAGTATCATTATATAAATGCAATGTACTCTAGAGCGTAAATTATTTCTACACAAAACAGCCACCGTTGAAATGTTTAACAATATTTAATAATAAATAAAAACACAAGACAAATCTTCTCAATTCAATACAGTACTAGTCAAGAGTTCAGAAATCACAGGAAATGCTTAAAATAATGCTGTAGAATAGTCTGACATAAATATAGAAAACAACTAGACTAAATCTGACTAACTTCCTATCTAAGAGCAATCACAGTTCTAAATAAACTTATATATAGAGCAAAGGCAGAGTACTGGTGAGTGGTCAGTTCTTCAGACAAAATCCAAAATGCAATGATTAGCTCTCTCTGAGAAAGTCTTAAAAATAATCCATCACTGCTGACTCATTTTAGATTACATAATTCTTCTCTGGTTCCCAGGCTAACAGAAACTCAGAGTTTTAGCATTTCTTCAATCTTGCACCTGGCCAGGAAACTACGGCAATAAAAGACATTATATATGTAAAATCTAGCAATTAACTCTGGTCTCAAAACAATAAAAGAAATTCCTCAGTCCAGACATTATGTCTCCGAGCTTTGAGATCAGTTATACAATGCTTGACTTATCAGCTTTCTTCCAGCATTGTACACTGCGGTTACATTTTTGAAGTTCAAAATTTAACACAGTTTTTTTTACATTTAAGAGGACAAGCCTGTGGATTATATTCATATGTACAATGACACAGAATTATTTACAAAATTCTATCTAGCTAGACTGGCAGCCTTCACATATCTTCACAAACATATTGACAAATGAAGAAAACCAAAAAAAAAATACTGGGTGTCATCATAACTGATGATCAGTTGAATTCATCACCATGTATCAAACGCAGTTAAAACCTCATCAGAAATTAGGTACGTTGTAAAGAAACTGCTTCACTGACATACCCAGAATATGTATAGTCTCTACTTTCTTACTGCTATTTCTCCTTATGCTATCCCCAACCTTCTCCAACCTTCAAAAGGACTTCCAAGATGACTGCCCATTAAAAAACAGCTTAATTTCAGCTCTCCCAGTGTCAAAACAGAAAGTCAAAAGAGAGAGCCAGTGAACTCATTTCTGGGGGGTAAATTTCAGTAACTGGCCAGTAAGTGTATGGTCTGTATGCCAGTAAAAAAGGAAATACACAGAACCTAAAAGAAAATCAATCACAAAAGGTAAGAAAAAAATACTGACTGGGAAGAATTCTGCAGCTGTTCAGCAAAAAGCAGTTTACGCTCCAGCTTTGGTGCAAGACAGGACTTCCAGTAACCTAAAGGAAAGAATATGTCAAGTGTACTCAAAGCTGACTAAAATAAAACACCAATGGAATATATCAACTCAAATAACAAAAGACTGGATAAAATAGAATATGCTTTAAAAAGACATTCAGCTGAGGTGATAAAAACTGCAAAAATCAGAGACTAAAATGAACAAAATACTGAATATGAGACTGCTCAAGAACAGAGTTTTCAAAAAAGAATAGAATTAGAGGACAGAGCATGCAGGGAAAACCTGATATTTTCTGCTGTACCAAAGAAGCTGGAAGGAACAAACTGTATTAATTTTATAAACACGCAAATAAGCAAATGGACTGGTAACACCACAGTACAGGTTGTTAACTGAAAGGGCACATTGTGTGTATGCTCCAAACCTGGCCACAAGAAAGCAGCTTAGACATTTAATAGTAAAGATTCAATCCTACCAGCAGAAGGAGTTGATTCTGATAAAACTGTGGCAGAAGGACAGCGTACTAAAAGTGGGAGACAGAGTGTTTCTAGAAAATGATTACTCACTGTATAACAAGTAGAACAAGAGAAAAATTATTCCACTACTCATGGAATGTTGAGAAACAGGCATGAGATTCAAACTGCTGTTTCCAGCTATCTTCAGAATATTCTTTTCTGGAGGGACAAAATCATTTTTAATGCAGAACATGCTAAGGAGGAAATACAAACGTTTGTCCAACAAAAAGTGAGATGTGAAATGGAAAGAGATTCTGCTTCCTGTTCTTCTAGTAATAAAGACTGCAGAGAGACCTTGCCAGTGCAATCTTTTCCAGTGTTTCAACACAAAATGCTTGAAAGACAGAAAAAAGCACAAGAGTTGACTAGAAGAACTGAGAGTACACTGGAAAGGAAGCAGAGACTTGATATGGGAGATGGAGATAAACAGCAATAATACCATCAACTGGGAAACTGACAAATAACTGAGACTGTAAAGCATTCATTATATTTGTGAAACATGACAGAACAAGAAAACCTGGAAATATAGGGCTTTTTAAAAAGTTTTTAAACTTGTAGGGGACTCTAAAGGACATGCCTTACTTCATGTCATTTACATTTGGAGGAACACTTAGGAGAGGGGAAGAGTTAACTGTAAGTAAAACAAGCTTTTGTTCTTAACAGTAATATTTGTATAGTGCATGATATCTGCATGCTATAACGTTCTCTCAGTTATTTTCAAGTGTAATGGAGATAATAAAGTAAACAGGTGCTACTGTTTTTTTTCCTTCTTTTCTCTTTCCCCTTGTTCAGTTTTGAGAATTGTAAGTATTGCAATGTAAAAAAAGAGAGAAGAAAATTCTGTTCAAAAGAGTATAATACAAGAAAAAAATGATGTGCTTTTCCTCATTCTCATATAAAAGAATGACTGAATTGAGACTCTTGGCTTTATCTAGTAAATATTAAAGAACATTGACTATAATACCGCTCTCCTCTACATACATACATCCACACTTGTAAAAGCAACCCTGTATCTGGGTTCTCATGTCTTTATGGAGGCAACCTGATAACAAGAACTAAAACAGAATGCTTCTTTCTTTTAATGGCTTTCTTTCAATGGCTAGGAGATAATGTTTTTTGAAAGCATTTGAGTGTTTTCTCATTCTGGGAGAGCAATAAAGATAAGACAAAACCAGGGAGCACTTAGTAGAAGCAGAGGTTGTACCATGCATCTTAGCACGAGTAATGTTCCTTTTAGGTTAACCGAAGTCTCTGAGTATGGCTGTCAGTTTAGGACAACTTTTCCTATTATTAAGGTAAAACATCAATATTTGAAGATGTACATAGTTTTGTTTGTTAATATTAAGTTAATAGGTTTTTGGGGTGTATTTTTTTGTTTGAGGGCCTTCAATAAAACAAACAGTTATGTAAGACGTGACAGGTTCAAATGGATATGACAAGAAACAACCATATAAAAGGTCAACCTGACAAAGATTAGTGTATGCATGTAACACAAAGGCTGGATTTAGATACTTAAACTGTTACAAATAAAAGGTGGAAATAATAACATTTTAACATAACCAGCCTTTCTATATTATCTTTAAAACTTAATGGTCTCACAAGATATATACAAAAAAGAAAGAGTAGTGAACTATAGTAAAATGTAGAGGGGAAATAGCTATGCTACAGGAGACACATTTGGAAAAAGCTGAACATGCAAATTTGATAAAGAAAGGTTTTCAGGACAATTATTCAGCAGAATACCTGGGACAAAGGAAACCAAGAGTTCTTATATTACTTGTAAGAGGAGCTCCAATAGAGACAGAAGAAGATAAAAAAGATGAGTAATAAAACATCAACAGTCCGAATAACCACCTAATGGTGAATTACATTTTATGAAGTCAGTGTGGATTCTGTTTCATGGTGTTTTTAAGCTGTGTTTTTTCAGTATTAGTTGGTTATTCAGACTGTTGGTGTTTTATTACTTGTCGGTCACCATGAGTTCAGAGAGCTCTGACACACCAGATACAATCGGTGGAACTTTATTTTCTGATTTTGTGAGAGAAAGAGAGCGACAAATTGCAAATGAAGACCTCTGGTCCATTAGTGGGGTAATGTTGCAGCAGAAAAATTTGTATTGCTGGAGCAACTAATGTCCAAAGAGGTAACAGTGTTTTATGATTTAAAACTACTTGAAAAATATGTTTCTTTAAACATCACACTAAGGGATCTTCGTATAGATCGTTTGCCAGCTGGGGGATTTAATGAAGATGAAGGCGATTTGCCTACCGAGTGGAGACAAGTAGCCTTAGATTGCACTTTAAACTGGCTTTGTATCCTCATTAAGAGGAATATTAGAACTGTTGATAAATTGCTGGGGGAGATAAATGAATTACAAAACAGTTTAATGGCTGAGATTCCTAGTTCCACTTATCAAAAATCGTTCAAGGATATCAATTATAAAATCCAGAAAGTGGAACAAAATTTAGTTGAACGCAAGAAACGAAAATTAATAAGAGATATGAGTGACATTGAAAATAATGTGGTCTACTCCTGGCAACGTAAAGAACGTCCTAATCGGTCGAGATCTAGAATGCGCATGTCCAAAAATATAGATGATTCTTCTTTTTCATCTGTAGATACTAGTACTAGGAGGAAGAGCATTTTGTTTGAGGAAATACACAACAAGGGATCTCCTGATAGGCTTGAACATTCAAAAAAGGTGCAAAGAGCTACTCAAACATCCCAACAGATGCAAACACAATCAAATACATCACGAGGGAAATACAACAGCAACGGCAACAGCAGGTCAAAGTAAGACTTTCCATTAACCTTCGTAACCTGAATGAGAACGAGAATTTGTCTGATAACTCCACACCCAGTCATGTACAAGAATGATCATGTTATTAACAATGATTTAACAACATGTTCTGAAATGGATTCTCCCATTGTCAATGGTGAACGTTTAAATATTCTTAACCTCTTAACCTGTCTTGTGTCCATTTGAAAGGGGCTAAGTTTATTCCTACCAGCATTAGCAGACCATTTTAGATGTTAAAAAAATGTTGTTGTAAGTTGAATTTGAAGGTATTTTTTAATTAACGTAATAAACAACATAGACATAGAATTGTCAGCAATATCTGATAATGATGAATTGCTAAATTTAAGTGTGTATGAAATTGATTTAGTCATGCTATTACCAGAGGATGGTGATATATCTGATGATAATTCCGACACAGCTGAATCTGCTATTGAGGGATTTCTTTTTTTTTTTTTTTTTTTACAGATTATGGACTTTTGTCTGTGCAAACTTTTTCTTCAGACGCACCTTTATGCCTCCCAGATGCTCTCATGCTATAAATGTGTTTGAAAATACATTATGTGCCATGACTGAATGCCTGTATGACATTTTTCTTAAGAATTATTCTAATTATAACTTTAACAGGGATGAATGGTTGGCATTAAAGGAATTAAGATCACAGATAGACAAGACTGTTGTCAAACAAGCTGATAAGGGAGGCAATTGGGTTGTAATGAATACTGAACAATATGCTAAGATGGTTCAAGATATACTATCTGAAGAAATATTTATGGCAAATTGTCAGGAAACCCAGTGAGTAATTTTAGTGACAGGCTTAATGAATTTTTGGAGAGGGGGAAACCTAGGTTTTTTTAAATCTAGCGATGTTAAAAAGCTTATAGTGAAAGAACCTAGAGAACCCTCTTTATATGCCATTCCTAAGACTCACAAATGTTTAAGAAATCCTCCTGGAAGGCCTATTATTTCAGGTGTTGGTTCTTACATAGAAAAAGTTAATATGTTTCTGGATTTTCACTTTAATATGTATTTAGCCTTGGTACCCTCTCATGTTAAGAACACTAGCGAAGTTTGTAAGGAGTTGTTTAATTTAGAATGGCAACAAGACTATTTTTGGGCCACAGATGATGTGTCGGCCTTGTACACAAACATTGACAAAAGACGGGGTTTAGAAGCTATGGCTAAAATCATGGGGGAAGGCCCCTGAACTTCCTTTTTGTTGTCTTTCCTTGAGTTTAGTTTAACACATAATTATTTTAAATGGAAAAAAGATGTTTTATTTGCAGTTAAGAGGGACAGCTATGGGGGCAGACTTCACCCCATCTTACGCATTGTATATATAGGAGAATTTGAAAGGCAGTTCATGTTTCTTAACCAGTTTTTTATCAATAATGTTATATACTACAAGCGATAAAATGATGATCTCATTTTTGTGTGTAGGGGCAAGTCAGACGTTATTTGCAAAATTCATGCAAGATCTAAATGAGAATACACATGGTTTAAAATTCACATGGGATTGTAAGGTTAATAGTATAGCATTTCTGGATGTAGAGTTCTATGTAAACGATCAGGGTAAGGTGCAGCATAAGCCTTACAGGAAACCCACATCGGTCAACAATTTTCTGCATGCTGAAAGTGTGCATCCCCCACATTTGCTTAAATCTTTACCCTATGGGGAATTTAGAAGGATCTTTTATAACACCTCGGAAAACCAACTTCGAGAAGGCTTCCTTACAGAAGTGCATGATAGACTATCCTCTAGAGGGCATTCTGATTTAATTCTTTCTAGAGCTCGGCATAAGGTTTGTCACAGAAGAAGTAGGGGATGTCACACTGGTGGAGAAGGAAGTCAGCCTGAGAATGTTGAGAAATAATTTTTTGTGACCAAGTTTTCCAATTTTTCTTCCATTTTGGAAAACATTGCATGGCAGGTTTAGCATTTAGTAACTGAAGATGCTTTGGTAGGCTCTCTCAAGCATATTACATTTTCGTATGGCAGGTATAATAATTTAAAGGAATTGCTCAAAAAGGGGGTTTGTCATTCGTTTGGGATAATTTATATCACTGGATGTGACTACACGAACACCTGTTGGTATATAGGACAGGCTACCAGAAAAGTTAAAGTTCGTATCTTAGAACATCTGGGGGACATCAGAAATAATTATTTGGAAAGTCCAGTAGCTGCCCATTTTACATCTAAACATAATGGATCGGTGGGGGGTTGTTTTTTAGTGTGTTGGTACGACCAAATGTTACTACAGGAAATTTTAAAAGAGAATTGAACAAGCTAGAATATAGAATGATATTAAATTATTACACATTATATCCCAGAGGTATGAATCTGGATAGTAACATAACTTTGTAGGTTATATAATCTTTGGGTTATTAATATAAAATGTTTACATTAGTATTAATGTTTTATATGATACTAATGTTTTAGTAGTTTTGTATGGTGAAGTAAATTCTGTTTTGTACATTCTACATCAAACAATGGGTAGCTTTATAAATGTGGTGAGAATGTATTATTTAAATATTTAGAATATTTATTATTCTGTGGTTATTTAGATAATAGCATTTATTTATGTTATGAGTTTTTTACATACATTTTCAAGTTGTACTGCAGTATTTCTAGTATATGTCAGTTCCCTTTAAGGTAACTTTTTCTTCAAAGTCAGTAAGGCAGTTTAAAATGTATTTATTTATAAGATGACACTTTAAAGTTTTTTGATATGAGAGCATAATGTCTTTTATCACTGGGTCAGTTGTTCTAAATGATGTAAATGATGTAACTGGATAATTGTTTAGGTACCTGGTTTGTATAAAAGGAGGTGGGTTTTGTATTTGAATTATTCCTTGAAGGTGAAAGGCCAGAATAAATAGTGAATTACATTTTTTGAAGTCAGTGTGGATTCTGTTTCATGGTGTTTTTCAGATAAAAAAAGATAACAATGGTAGATATGTGATAATAAGGGGCTACTGGCAAGGGAGGAGGATTACACTGGCATGTATTTATATTCCACCTAAAACTGCCATAATGGATCTTAAGAAAATTCTGGGAGAAATAATCAACTTTCAGCAGGGAATATTACTCTTAGGTGGGGACTGGAATTTGATTTGCTGCAGGAAAATTTGTCTGGGGGGGCCCAAAAAGGAAAATATAATAAAGGGGGCTAGATTTTTGAAGAAATTTATGAACATATTTGGCATGGAAGATGTGAATTCAACAGCAGGAGTTTAGAGTGAATTTACATATTATTCTCCCCAAGATACAGAAACTGGGCTAGGCTAGATAGAACTTACATTTCACAGGAACACATGCATTAAATTAAAAGTTTTGATACGTATCCAATAACTATTTCAGATCACGTGCCAATAATAACTAAAATAAAAATGCAGGGTAATGAAATAAAAATGAGACTGTGGCACTTTCCTACCTATCAGTTGAAAAGAGGAATCTAAGGTATGGGTAGTGGAAATTATTTGGGAGGTATTAGAGAAGACATAAATTTCTTCTGAAAATATAGCTAGGGAGTTGGATAAAATTAAAGTGGAGTTTAAAAACAGGGTGGAAATAAAAGAAAAGGAGCTATGGTTAAGAAGTAACATGAATTATTTAGAGGGACTGACACATATTAAACTATTGCAGAACGGGGAATCTCACAGAACAAGACGAGGAAAAACTGCAGAGTGATAAGCAGAAAATAGAAGGATTACCTTGATAATATGCATGAGTTTTGAAAGATTGTTGTTAAGCAACTATTTTTGATAATAATGCCAGAGCACAAAAACTTATAGCGCAGTGACTTAGGCAATAGAAAGTAAAAAGGGTTGTCACCAAGCTTAGGGGAGCTCATAACAATGAAGAAAACAAGTGATTCTGTAGAAGTACTAGAAAAATTTCAGAAATTTTATGAAAGTCTGTATAAAGCAGAGAAATATGGAGATCAAGAAGAGGTACAAATGGAAATGTTTATGGAATAATTAAATATGCCAAGGTTAGAGGTAGATGAGGCTCAATTCCTAACAGTTTAGATAGAAGGCGATGAGATACAAATTGTGATGTATAACCAAACAAAAGAAAAGTCCCCAGGAATATATGGTATTCCTGTGGAAGTCTGGAAGCTAGGAGTGAAAAAAGAACTGATAAAGATCTTGTTTGACAGTATTTTAAGAGGAGGAGAAGCACCAACTTATAAACAAAAAGCAGTGGTGGCTGTAATATCTAAAGAGGGTAAAAACCCATCAGGTCCAGCTTCATATAGGCCCATTTCAATCACAAACCATGATTATAAAGTGTTTATGTTTATAATGGTTAAAACAATGACAAAGGTGACAGACATGAATCAATGTGGTTTTGTGGAGGGGAGACAAACATTTGACAACTTCAAAAGAACACTGATAATCCTGAGGGAAGCTGAATGTAAGAAAATACCACTATTGTTGGTGGGCCTTGATGCAGATAAAGCATTTGAGAGAGTAAGCTGGGAGATTATGAGCAGCATTGGAAGCATTTACATTCTCTGAAAAAATATAAGGTTGATTAGTAGGATACATGAGGGATCGGAGGCAAAAATTAAAGTGGGTGGATTCCTCTCTGATAATCTTTGTTTGAACAGAGAAACTAGACAGGGGTGTCCTCTTTCCTCTTTGTTATTTGTACTATATTTAGAACCACTGGCAAAGAAAATACCAGACTCAGACATTCAAGGATATAATTGGTATGGTAGTCAAGAAAAGCTGGCTCTATTTGCATTTGATATTAATTTAATTATGTTATACCTGATAAATCCATATTTATGGAGACATGATAAAATTAAGTACTTTGGGGTATAGATTAGATTAGAAAGGATTCTGGTGTGGCAGCTAAGGATATGTGGGCCAACACTAAAAAGATAATACAAAAACTAAGAAACTGGAAGCTCTGCTATATGGATATGAATAGCAAGATACACACAGTTAAAATGTTTTTAATCCATTTAGTTTAATACAAAGGTCAGGTATATTTTTGTCAACCAGAGGAGAAGCTGTGAATATCAATTAATAAAGAGCTGAAGGATATTATCTGGGAGGGAAAGATGACAAGCGTCAAGTGGGATAAACTGATTCTTCCAATTGAACAAAGTGGATTGGGATTACCCAATTTTGAAGGGGTATGTAAGTGCTACACAGTTAAGGCTCCTATACACAGCACAAGCATAAACCTATAATTCAAAGTGGAAAGAGATGATGATGAAACGGGGAAGCTCAAGAAACAAGGAGAGACAGAGATTTTGGATGCACATCATTAAGGAAAATAACAATAAGCATGCAGAATATTACACTTATAAAGTAGCAGAAAATATTCTAAGAACTAAGCCAACACGGGAATTTAGAAAGGAGATTCTGCCGATAGGGATGACTGCAATTAGGGATACAGACAACAGGCATGAGGAGGCTGGAATTTACTAGAGAAAAATGGTAGAAGAACCAAGGTATTGGCAGCAAATAAGTAGAGAGGGAAAGGTAATAGAATGGAAAGAGGCCAAGAATTTATCTGGACTGCAGGATAGGGATTGCCCTCTCTATCAAGGATCGATATCAGAGTATGTGCAAACAGACAAATAGGGAGGATCCTAAGCGAAAGACCACCACTGGTAGAGGTTTTAGTAGAATTTAGAACAGAAGCTGCTGTGAAAAAAAAAAAAAAAGAATAATTAGTAGAGCATACAAAATATTGCATGATAACTATAAGAATCAATCAGAGGAGATTAGAAAGGATTGGGAAGAAAGATTGGATACGCAATTCACAAAGAAACAATGTGGGGATGTATGTATGTTTCCCAAACAAAGTCTAGAAGACTTAGGATCTTTGTTTGGAAGTGTTTACATGGGTATTTTTATATTCCAAGTTAGACACCAAAGAAATTTTCCTCTGGTAGAAAGAAAATGTTGGAGGTGTGATGGGGAAAGAAAGAGGTAACTGAGAACATATCTTCTGGGAGTATAATGAGTTGGCAGACTTTAAAGTTTCCTTGCAGACTTGCAACTAAAGAAATAATTTTTGTTGAGCTATGATACAGAATCGGAACTGCCTAGACATAGTAAGGCCTTGCTGAGTCTAATTATGGTGGCTGCCAAAAAAAGCATTTGCTAATCAAAGTCTAACCCAATTTTACTAGAAGTAGTGACTATAGCAACAGATATAAAACAACTGGAATTGGAATCTTTAGAAGAGGATAGGAGCAAATTACATAGGAAAAATGGGAATTGTGGGAACAATACATGCAAAGAATTAATGAGGTTTAAAAGAAGGTAGGATTTGAATAAGCTATGTAATTCAAAATTCTGGTTCTGAGGAAGTCTGATTTTTAACAGATGAAAGCGCTAAACCTTATTTTTAATAAAAGATTCATTTTTATCATTACGAGTGGATTTAGCCTGAAATTTGGGTGGAACACTAGAGTTGGCTATACGTGTGTTACACTCTGTTCGAGCTGTGCAGAAGTTACTATATTTTAACAGCTAGCTTTTTCCTGTCTAGATGATAAGTGATGTATAATGTTTGCAATTACAATTATGTCAACATGATTTATGATGTATAATGTTTGCAGCTAAAATTATGTCAATATGGTTTATTTTCATTTATATAAATGTATGATTGCCTACGTCAGATGTGATAATTTAATAAAGATGTTTCTTGTTTAAAAAAAAAAAAAACTTCACTATTCTTCAAGACTCATAACTCCCCAAACTTGAAAAATGTTATAATAAAATAGACAAATTTGTGGCAAACTATAATGAGAGCACAGTACCTACTAGATCTCAGAGAATTAAACTGATTAGAATTACATATCGCCTCTTCCTCAGGTAACTACAATATACAGACTCCTCTATAAGGCAGAAAATTGTCCATCCCTTAACAACTTAATACTACACTCCCCCAATAGAATCTTACATTTTAGAGAAAAATCACCAATAACTAATCAAATCATGAAATACTGAAGGTGGCTCTCTATATATTCAAACTATGGAACCACATCTCGCTAAAGCTTAAATCCATTCAAAATTTAAATTTATTTAAAATACCACTAAAACATCATCTATAAAATCAATGGATATGCTACTGCACATATCTAGGATGCCACTGTAATCTTCAGCTTGCCATATCATTGCACCGTTTCTCTTCATTCAGAATCCTATGCCCCACAAACAGTTTTCACAATACCAAAACAGTGTTACTAGCATTGTCTGGCTATAAAAATAGTTTTGTGGCACTGCTCACCATTCTAACTCTATACTTCTAATATAAACCTAACCATATGTAATTGTTCCTGAACCTGCTTAATAACCAACCTCTTAACTACAACAATAAACATTTTCTGCCCAACCAAGTTCCTTCTCTCACTTCCACTTCTTTTAATTTCTAAAGACTAATTTGATCTACTATCTATCTGACAAACCCATTAATACACCTCTTCAAATACTCAATGTTCAACATCTACTAAATGCTTAAATATCTTTTATACAGTAATAGTTTTCTCTATGTTATATGAATGTAGTATAATTAGCAAATGTAAGTGTAATTGTTAATGTATAGGTTCATAGGTAGGTACTAGGCTATCGGCCCAAGGGCATAAGTAAGCCTAGCCAACAAGATTACCTGGCTTACGCCACCCAAGAAAGTTATTTTCCTGTGCCCCTGTCGAGCAAAGCCACAGAAGTGATCCCCGGGTACTTAATTTATTTTCATGCAGTTATAGAACGTCTGTTTAAAAATGTTTGTAATTTGTTGGAGCTTCTCCCTGGACATCCGCTGAAAAGTTTATTTTTTGATGAAACCCAGTCGGACAAATGCGGTAAACGAAAGCAAAACAATAAATAAAAATACATAATAAATAATAGATGGTTACCTTATTGGGGAGACAGAACAAAAATGCACTATTTAGTTACCTAGTTTTAACCAGGTAAGTGAAATTGGTCTATAGAATCTTCAGCTGTGCCCTGGGCTCCAAAAGGAATAATACCATTACATGAAAGTGACAGTTACAATCTACACTGCACAAAGATTTACACAAAATGTGATACAGCCTGTGTTCCAAGTAATTACATTCTATCAACTTATTTTTTTACAGTATTCCTCATGTCACTGGTACTATAATGTATTTGTATTGCACTGTATGTGGAGCTTTTCTCCCAGGGCCTCCAGTGAAAATGGGTTCTGTAGACCAAGTCGGACCACCCCGGTAAACAAATGTCAAATAAATAAATAAATAAAACTGCACTTAATGAGCACAAATAAAACATAATGCAAACTATGCAAATCAGACAGTATTCAAAAGCTGATCATTTGTTAAAAATGTTAGGATTTTTTTTTTTTATGAAAAAAAAGTCTTTTAACAACCAAGCCTGAAGGAAAGGAATAAAGCTCTGACTTGACCCAGGTGACTCAAGTTCATTTAGCAGATCATTCACTTAATGTTGGCAGGGGAGGAAGGCGAGAGGGAGAGCAGAGCAGGGTTGAAAACTTCCATAATCCTTTGGAGGAGCAGCAGCATTACAAAAGAACATCCTGGTGGCAGGCTTCTGGCAAACCAATCCATCATTTGGTGGTAACTTTCATGAGTGAATGCATGGGAGGGTGCACTTATAAGAAGGAAGGCATAGTGGGTCTCTGTGATGATTCAGGTAACGTGCCCCCAACACAGGGGGTAGGGTTAGGACTACAGAAACAAATGCTGTCAGTTGCCAGGATGCCAAGGAGGAAACAAGCAACAGTCATGGCTGCCTGTACAGTAGCTTCTCCAGATGGTCTCACGCCACACACTACTGTGGTATAGTCCTCTATACTAACAAAATAATCAGCTGAATCTGGCTAGGGGGCTACATGTTCAGCAGGCTCAGGGGCAAAAATTGCCAAGGGGAAAACACTTTTTTAGTAAATCACAACACATCAAAAGAGTATTACATTGACATTTTTTTAAATTAAACTACCAGTCAGCTTAAGCAGCTTGTCTTTTTGATGCGAGAGGAAACTGCTGTGCATAGAATAACCATAACTACACCTGCAGAATAAGAAGACTTCATACAGTTATCATCTGGAGGCTGGAAATGATCCTCAGATCCTGACACTAAGATACGAGCAGGATGAGGGGTGGTATATCTGCAGGCTTACGTCACTTGTAAATGTGAGTGACAAGTCTTACACTAAGCCCACTGCAACACCAATCTCAGGAATGTTAACTGGGCATGCTCAAGGGGCTAGGGATTAAAAGAAAATCCCTGTTCCTTACCACAAACGATGCCACCACTACTGGTACTTAATTCTCAACCAAAGGGAAAAACTGAGCTATACATTTTTGGTTCAGTTGAAGTTAACAGGTCAAGAGACTGGTGGGGGGAAGGGGGCAGATGCATAAGGTCTAGGACTAACCTGGTAGCAGAGATACATACATATTACTGTCTGTAGAAGGAATCAGTTTGTTTCCACGGTCTGCCAGTGGGTTGCAGCTAACAAATGGAAATGGTAGTTGCCTAATATGTCCTTTCCCTCCCTCCACCTCATTCTTTTTCTCATGACCTTCTGAAGGAGAAAGTAATGTTAAGGTTCACTCACCACCCATTTAGGTAATCCACTACAAGCATCCACAACTCCTCCTTTCAAACAGAACTTTCTCAGATGAAGGTTACTGTTTGAGCTTTCTGTCTGCCAATGATGTCCTCTTCACCTTCCTCTGAAATTTTAACCCTTCCTGGTCCTATCCGAAGACCTTGTTCAAAGGTTCAAATGTGTGTACTAGGCTAATGGCCCTGGGACCTTTACAAGCCTAGCCATAGGATTACCCTGGCACAGTGCCACCCCGACCTTACTTCCCAGTGCCTCGGTTGAGTAGAGCCACTGGAGTTATCCCCAGGGTGAATTTTCTGTTTCCCATCCACTCATCAAGATTTTTCTTGAAGAGGGTCAGCGAGGTACTCTGCTTGACATGTATGGGAAGTCTTTTCCATAGCATGGGCAGTCTCTGGGTTATGAACCTGTCCCCTCCAGCATGTTCTGTTAATTGTGGTAATAAGGCTGAGTTCTCGGGAGCATGTGGTGCGGAGAGACTGTGAGCCCAGGGTACACCCTGCTGCTCCCCCATCCTTATTTCCAGTGTAAATAACTCTGGTTCCTTTAGCCCTTCTAATCCCTTAACCCCTCTCATTGCCTTTCTTTACAATATTTCCAGCTCTTTTACATTCATTTCTCTAGCACTCCAGATGGGGTCAGACCAGTGTCTGGCAGAATGGGGGAATATTATTTATCAGCAATCTTGCCTCCTTTAAAAAAAATCCCTCAAACATCTGTCCTCACATCGGTTATGCTCATGTACCCCAAGACACAACCCCAACTCCTGACTTTCTCTCCCCAGTGTTATACCTCTCACTATCACTTCCTTTCCCTTCACTCTGCTTACTCACTGCTTCCGTCACTTAAACTGTCCTTATCCTCCCTAGCCCTTCTAATCTCCTACTATTTCTTCTTACACTGCACTAAACTCCCCATGGCAATTAGCCTAGCAGACACATCACATTCAGAAGCTGTCTGAATGCTCACCACAAACCTTGCAGTTTTATTTTTCATTCATGTGTTATGTTGAACACGTCATTTATTACTCCCATTTTTCCACAATTGCAACTTGTTCATTAGTTTCATTCAATGTATTAGTAGAGTCTGATGTTCTCTGCTATGTGAATCAACACGTTCCTTGTCTGTAATTTTGTAAACTTTTCTCAGAAATATATTAATATTTATCTTTGTATGTAATTTTGTGGAGCTTTTCTCCCCGGGCCTCCACTGAAAATGGCCTCAATCCAGGCCCAGTGGACTTTCCAAGTTAACAAAGGCAATAAATAAATAAATACATAAATAAGTATGCTAAGCCTTTATAAAAATACCTTGTTGTCCTCCACTGTAGCTGTTTCACTATGTATTTCATAGTTTGACTGTATGGTGACTAAGCAAAAGGAAGGCATAAGAGTGGTAGTTACCACTCTTAGTCTGACTTTTTATTTCAGGTTACTGTAGCTGAGTTTATCATTAATCACTTTTAAATGACACCTACATGCCTGTCGTGTCAGTTTTCCCTAGATCTTTCCTTGGGCTCCTTCCTTCATTGCTCAATGAAACACTTATCTTGATGGTTGATGCCACTGGCAAATAGATTGATTCTATTCAAAATTTACCTCACTCTGCTAGCACAGGACCCAGTACCAGCCTCTGTGGCTAGCACTAATCACCCCTTGTGTGACAGGATCCTTCTCATCACTCTTTGTATTCTCCCTTCCAGCAATCTCTGCACTATCTGAATTATTCCCAGATTACTCTCCAGTCCTGTAATTTCATTTAGTAGTTTTTGTGGGGTGAAAAATTATACACGCACATCTTCTGTTGGTTTCTTGCTGGTACTTGCATTAGTACATATGCATACCACAGTATTTAACTTAGTATGACCAACTACTTTAATAGTGTATTGTACTAAGTACAATGAATACACTGAGACAGTTCTTGTTCCAAACTCCCTGGACTTAATGCTCCATCAATCCATACTTCAACCCTTCACACAATGGTTGGTTACAAGAAGGTGGAGACAGAGAATCTGTTCACTGTCTGCCTGCTTCCTTTTCTCTGTTACATCTCTCTGCCTACTGATAAGTTTCACCATAGCTGCCTTACCTTCCTTTCCTTCTCATTATACTCAAGAATGTTCTGCCCCCCCCCCCTCGTTTCAGTGCCTCTGCAAATATCATTCCTACTCTAGCTGCTTTAATCTCCCTAAGCATTATCCTCAGTCTCAATTCTCAGTTTGTTTCTCTCTCTCTCTTGCCTATTGCTTTTATCTCCCTCATGAAAAACAGTTGTGGGGGCCAAAAAATCACTGGATGGGGCTGGTTTTTAATGATTATTTTTTAAGTCGTGTGGGTACAGCTGATAAAACTTATTAATGAATGAGTAAAAATGGAGAGTGAGAGACGGACAGTAAAGTAACTGTAAACATCCAGATAGAAAAATAGTAAATTACCTGAATGGAGACTTATCTCCTGAGCACTGACTACAACACAGGAATGAAATTAAAAAAAATCTGTTAACAGTGCAGACGGTGGATAAAATACTAAAAGGTACAGTTGCGTGGAATGCATGCCATAGGCATATTACAGAACTGAGTGTTTTCTGAAAGGTAGAAAGTAAGGAACTACACTGTACTGATGCTCTAGAGAGAAAAAATTTTGATGAAATTACTGATGAAGTTTATAGTGTTTTACGGATCAGCTGGGAACTAAAGAAACATTAGCAGAAAGATACAGGACTACATATTCTTGTGCATTTGGTATGATGATGGTAAATGGATGAATAAGGTGAAGTTTTTATATTATACTTTCTCTGCTTGATATAAGGAGATAGTAAGCTTTTAGCATTTACATCCATCTTCACGGTCATGCTTTTTCTACCTATCCTTGCCCTTTTGAATGTCTCTAAAGATATCCTCTCTACTACTCATTCCAGTAGTCCATTCAATGAGTATGAAGCCTTCTATATGAAGAAGTAGACTCACAAATCCAGGAAGAAGTAAGCCCCTAGAATCTGTTGGCTGCAAGCCATCATCCCCCTCATGTCTTCTTTCTGTTCAGGATTACCCTTTCACACCTTCCTGATATGATCTTGTGCACCCATTTCAGGCCCCCAATCTCTTCTAGTCTACAGTGAGAAGTGCTCTCAGCTCCTCCCCCATATCATTCTGCTGACTTTTCTCTGGATTCCTTCCAACAGCCCAATATTTCCTTCTTTGTATGGCCTCTACAACCGGGCCTACATTATATAATTGAAGACTAAAAATGTCGACTCACCTTTAGTCGACACGGAAATCTCGAACATGCAGTTCATCGAACAGCCAAATCAATTTCTTTCCAAGGGAAAGAAATCGGTAGGGCAACAACGAACACCACAAAAAAAAAAAAAAACACTTAAGTGGGGGGCATTGCCCCTCACACTCCCCAATGTGAGGGGCTATGCCCCCCACACTCCCCTAACTAAATATTCTAATTCCAAGATCACACTACAGTTGGGGAAAGGGCAGATGGAACGGCCAACCAATTTCTTTCCCTTGGAAAGAAATCGATGATTTGGCCTTTTCCATGAACTGCAGCTTTGACATTTCCGTGTCAACTGAAGGCGAGTCGACGTTTTCAGTCTTCGAACATATGATACAGACCCCTACAACCACACCCAGTAGTCAAGATGTGGTCTGACCAGGGCTTGGTACTCAACAATCTTGTTTGTTGCTGCCATTGCACTTTCATTCTGTTCCTTGTAGCCCAAATCCAGGCGTGATCTATGTATACCCCCAGATCCATTTCCTGCCCCACTGTTATCTGTTACATTACTTTCGGCTGATACTTTATAGCAGGGCTGTCACTGTGACCCAGTGCAGTAATCTGCATTTTTGCTGTAAATCAGTTGAAAATCATAATGCCTATCTGATCTGCCTTTCCATATACTTCACAAATTTCTTAAAAAAAAATCAGTCTTTGCTTCAACAAAGTGAATAAACATTTTCTCTACACCCCAAGATAAGTCTGAGACAAAAACAGTAAGCCCAACATACGGGACAGATGTCCTGTAATATCCACTAGTTACCTTCCTTATTCTTGGCACTGTCCATCTCGCCATAATTCTGTTTAACCATTCAGCACAGCAATCCATTTTCTAAGCCTTGGGCCTACTCCCAATCCCCCCAGTATTCCTCCTTGCCATATGAGTATAGCTAAATCAGAAACCTTGATGGAACCCATGAATCTCAGTTAAAAGACATCTGCCAGTACTTCTCCATCAAGCTGTTTGACTAACAGCTCCTTCTGGCCATAAACCCTATTGGCTATTCTCCAGGAGTTTGCTGGTTTCTAAAAATGCTACCAGTCATCCGCTCAGGATTATCTTCATGATATTCCCAAATGACTGTAATTAAGCTAGTGAGTTTGTAGTTATTCTAGCCCCCCCCCCCCCCCCATATAAGGCAGCCATCTATCCTCCAGTCCTAATGTACTTTTGCACTCACCAGTAATCCAGGGAAATACACCACCTGAAAGGAATCTGCTTACATTCTGTAGAGTTATAAGAGGAAGCCCATTTTGGTCCTTGTACTTTATACTCTCAGTTCCCTTTAAACCCTGCTCCTATCTATCTTGGTGTCTGTCTGTCCCTACTTCTTCCCACTCCACCCTGCCTCTCTTTCAGCATGGCATCCATACAATTTCCTTTGTTACAAAAATGCAGTACAGCATTCAATTAGCAACTCTACTTTTTCCCAGTTTTTTGCAACTTCCCTCCCATCTTTGCTCAATCCAGTGCCAGATTTGTCACTCAGTTCTTCCTTTCTGCCATCTACCCAAAGAAGGCCTTGCTCCCTCCCCCTTCAGCATTCCTTTTGTTAGCCTTCTTGTAACTCCCCACCATCTCCCTTCCACATCCTGCAGACTGTATCTTTTATTCTAATTGCTACAGTCACATTCCTTTGTAATCAAACTGGAACTTCTCCCTTGTTTGCCTCTTTCTCATGTACATGTCAAAATACCACAAAACTTGATTCCAGATGTATTCCCATAACATGCTTATTACCTTGATTAGCTCCCAGTCTTCCAACTCATCCCTAAATCTCTCCACCAGCTCTGTATAATCCTACAGTACTCATTCTTACTGTTGTTTCCCACTCTAAAGTACACAATGGCACAGTCACTACAGGTTAACGGTACTTTAAGCTGGACATCCATGACCCCCTCTGCCTTGATTATGAGTCCGTCAAGAATTCTGTCATTTCTAGTACAGTCTTGCACAGGATATTGAGGATATTGGAACTTTTCGTGGTCCAAGAACACTATCAGTTCCTCTTTCCTCTGTACCTTGCAGCCTGAGACATACTATTATACTTTGTGCAGATCTAGATGCTACATAAGCACTACCTACCTCCACCTAACTAACTTCTTTATTTTCTCCTTGGCACTCAGCCTCCTCTCCTGATTTCTCTGGTGGATGGCATACTACATCACTTCACCAGGTCCACTCTTTCCCCATCTATCTTAACTACCGGGACACTTAATTTAGGCTGTGATCCACCCTTCCCTTGTCCAATTAATGTTGTGGTTTTCCTTCTTCTCTCTGATCTCACAAGTGATACCCCCTTTTGAATACTGCTACTGTGCCCCCATAATTTTCTATATCTCTCATTAATGAATACTGACACCTGTACACCTCCAAGTCCCATTTTCTGTTATCACTGTCCCATGTTTCTGAGATACCAGCACTGCCAGACATTCCTTACTGCATCACCAGCTGCACCACCTTGCACACTGTACAACTAATCTGTAAGAAAGTGGTGCTGCAGCAGCACCACTTTCTTACAGATTCCTTGCACACTGTACAACTACCCTGCCACACTCTGTCACCCCTGTGTGCTCCTCTGATGTGTTCTGTTACCACTGTCTACTGAAGAATTCTAGGACTATACCTAACCACCTTCACTTTAGTTTAAAGGTACAAACACTGAAGTGGATCATTCAAACTCAACACTAAGCACTGCTGCCCAACCAGTCACACAGTATTTTCCCCCTGCCCTCTGCTATAGCCAATCATTGTACTCCTGAATCCTCTTTTTAATGTTGTGGCTGCTAGCTATGTAACACTTCTAAGAATGCTATCAGCAAGCCTCCTCCCATGACATCTATCTGCCACCTCTTTGGGCCAGCTTTCCATCATCATACCTGTTTTCTCTGACAGGTCACTGGCCATAATGACAGACAGGTTTTTGACAAATGTGCCTTTTAATACCTTTGTTTATGGATATTACATAAATGTGCTTACTGAAATGACAAAATGTGTGGGATGAGAAGGGGTGAGGGGATTGAAATACCGTTTAACTATGCAGAAGATATGAATGTTTCTGAAAGAAAAAGAGGGAGATGACGTTTTACTTAGAATATGTATTTATTATGAAAGGAAAAGTTTGATGAAACTGATTAAGAGTGAGCTGTTTGGATACGAAAGAGTGAATTGGATGAACTTGAAATAAATGAAGTATGTTTTAGAAAAGATTGTTGGGAAAATTTTAGGTAGACACTTTTGAAGAAATTCTTCAATGGAAGGAATAGCAACAACAAAAGTGAGAATGAAAAGTAAAACTAATGCTTGGGAAACAAGATGTGCTCATAAGACAAGAGGAGACTGGATGACAAAAGCATTACTGCCGCTGACTATAATATATTGGGGGTATGCATCTTTTTTTTCAAACATCTTGATTAAATTTACGCATATGACAAAGGCAATCTTACATTTATATAAATGAAAAATATACAAAATATCACTTTGACAAAAAAAAAAAAAGTCGCTAACTGGTGCAGTGTTTTCATTTGCACAGGTGGGGATGTTGTTTAAATCTTGTCAAAAGGAAAACAATGGATCTCAGAATTGAAGATGGTTTAGGTATGATTGGTTTTGCATTTTATTACTTGTTTCTGGAGAAGATTTTTAATTGTCTTCAAAATAAGTTAGAAAATGATAAGAATCTGGATATTGGTATAAGTAGGTAGGGGTGGGGGAAGTGGAGGAACAAGTGGAAGAGAGAGTACATTTATGAATATACTGCATAAAATTAAATGTGTGTTTATACATTCAAAATAGATTACATAAAATAATGTGAAATTATTTGGGGGTAATTTCCAGGGTGGAAGCAAAGAGAAAAAGACTTATTACAAGTAATCAACAGTGAAATGGCACCTGAATATATGTGGGTTATAAAATGGCTGTTCTGTCTTAAATGTAAAGAGCAAAGTGAAACATCATAAGGAATAAATGAGTTCTGAAATAAGGAGAAAGCAATAAGGCATTTATTGCTTGATTGCTTTTATTAAACATTTTTTGGGTTTTAGCAAGTGCACACTACAAACAGGTATGACAGAAGGAGAGAGAATGAAAACACATGGGGTAAGTAGAAAATAACTTGGACTTTTAAGTAAGCGCACAAAAAAAAAAAAAAAGAGTATCAACAATAATGTAATATTCATTTGGATGTTTGTTACATATCAGGAAGCTCTAAAACAAAGGTGTTCAAACTGAAAGTACTTCCAACATAGCAAATCAAAACCAAGAAAATCTAAAGGTATTACTGCTCAATGCTAGGAGTCTACACAAAAAAATTCACTCCTTAGAAGCTCGTCACCCTACAAAATGCTAACGTATGTGTGGTCATGGACACTGAGATATGGTTTACAACTGCAGAGAACACACCAACAGTGCAAGGGTTATAATACCTTCCACACATTTACATCAGCTACTATACAGACAGGGCCTAAAGGTGGACGTGTCTCAATTTACATAAAAAAATAATTATACCTCAAGATTGGTCAAACAGGACAATGCACTGGAGCTGCGTCATGTTCAAATCACCATAGGCAAAATCCAACACCACTTCCTTGCAAGCTATAGGTCCCCCTCTATGACCCAGGAAACCCATACCATGTATTTAAACTTCCTGGAAATACTCACCATCCAACCCAATACCATAGTGATGGGCAACTTTAATTACCACACTATTAACTGGGAATCCTATACGACACCAAACGCACAGGCACAGAGATTCCTGGAGTTTGTAAACAAACTCCCTGGACCAGATTGTAGATACACCAATCAAGGGTGCAACCATACTGGATCTGGTCCTCACTAATAAGGGACAGTACTGCACACCCCCTACTGTAAAGTCTTCCTTGGTAAGGTCAGAGCATAAAGTGGTCTCCTTTGAGTAAAAATAAAACCTGGACCCCCAGCTAAACCTGGAATAGTCAAGAACTACTCTAAGGCTAACTTTCTGCTATTAATGATAACCTGGCAAAATTTCAGGCCCCCATAAACCCTGAGAACACTGCTGCCTATGCAGAACTGTTCACATAAACCTTGTACAAGCATGTTAATAGCTGCATAAAGGCAGCTGTACCCACCAGGAAGAAGTACAGAACTAACTCAAAAAAGAAGCCACCCTGGTGGAATCGCAAAATCAATTGGCTGTTTTACAGAAGAAAGAAAAACATGGCAAAACTTAGGAGGTGCACCACCCAGCAGGATAAAAGCACTCTCATCAAACTAAACAACTCAGAGGACAAATAAAGTCCACCAAAGCCAAATTTGAGGTAAATTTGGCGTCCCAGGCCAAGGACAACTTACAAGGGATTCTTTAACTATATCCGCAACCTGAAAGGCAATACACAAGTGTGTGCAGAGCCCATTGTAAATGGAGCCATCGACACTGAGCCAGAAGATATAGCAGACCTACTGGCCGATACATTCAGCTCCAACTTTACCCCGTTCTCCCGCTCATTATTACTATTACTATTTGATTTGTTAAAATTAACAACTAGCAATGTATTTAAAAGTGTGCGTATAGAACATAACTAATGAATGTTTAAAATAATATTTAAAATGTTTGATTAATGCATACTCACTAATATAGTGAATTATGTGTAAATAAATATATTAACTATTAAAAGAATAAATATATATAATAAATGTAATAGGTGTATGTAAAAGTAACATATGTCACTGGTACAAATATCAACATGTACAAAGATGCTTAAACACACATGTATAAAAATACATAATCACACAAACTAACAGTCATGTTCCACAGATACGCCCATGTTCACCTTAGTAGCATTTATTATATCTATTACATTACATTACTAGTTGTTAATTTTAACAAATCAAATAGTAGTAGGAATGATTCACCTACATTAGAAATGAATAAATAAACGTTTACAATAAATGCACATAATTTCATTGAGAGAGAGGTTATTGGTGTAAAATGTGGAACGTATTCCACATTAAACCTTTCAGGTACTCATGGAGAAGTGAAATATAAAAAGGCATATGTTTTTTAGCACATGTCCTTTAGGATCATGCATTTCAAATGACTACCATTGGTGCATAAATTGGAGTTTTTAGGATTTTTGAAAGTGCTGCATAGACAAAACGCAATCGAACATTAGTTTGGAACGGTAGAGTATAATTTGTCTTCGTTTTTAAAACGAAAGTACTTTAATTTCTTTTAGAAAAAGTACGGACACGTTATGGGTTTGGAACATTTCAGAATATTGTAGTGTGTTTATGTCTCCTTACGTGCAATATGTATTAATTCCTGTTGACCTTCGGAGTAGTTACTTTCATTTTCTTATTATTTTTCTTATTATTTTATCTGGTGTTTAAAATGAAATTATTACTAGCCTTTTTAATGAAAATTTTGGTTAAATGAATTTAGTACCACCCACTTGTTTATGTCATTTGACTTGGGATTTTTAAACCTTACGAGAACTTGCGTTTAACATCTGAGGAAGTCTGGACATTATCCAGACGAAAAGTGCTTAATGTGATTATATTGTTTGTATTGCTGTGGTTCTTTTCGCACGTTGAGTGTGCAACTCAATATTTAATTAAAAGTTTACTTTGTTTATCAACCTTTAGAGTGGAGTATCAGTTCCTGTTGCCTTATTCGTGTTTTTGAACTTTCTAAGTATGGAAGAACAATAGTATAACTGCTGCTGTTTGCTCATTATTCTTGCTTGACACTACTAATGTGACTTGTGTGAAGCAACTTAGAATGCTTTAATATGTGGCTACTGATTGGAATAAATTTAAAATGTATTGCATGGCCGTCCTTTTTTTTATCAGACATAAGTGACTACGACTGTTGGACTGAGGCTGTATGCAGATGAAGATAACTCACCCTCTCATTTGCTCGGTCACTAATCTGAATTTGCAAGATTATTTTGCATTTATGTGTTGCAAGAATGTGTGTTCTGAAAAACAAATGTGGAAATATCCAGGGAATTGTTATGGCTAGGCTTGTATAGGCCCTAGGGCCGATAGCCTAGTACCAACCTATGAGCACATTACTCTGTCTGCATCATTACTATTTTTTCCTGCAACTAGACATTATCAATCAGGAAGTGGCTGTGTAATTAATGATTAAGGGGGCTATGTGTGAAAACAAGTGACTTGCTCCTGCAGTTTTTTTATCACTGTTCTGGTATGGCAGTAGTATTGGTGCACTGTGTATTATTTTTGCTGAAATTTCTGTAAAACTAGCATTGCTATTAGCTTTGGTTGTGTTTTTGGCTGTGGCTTCTTTTGTGTGGAGCCTGCATGCCCTCCATGTCTCTATGTGGGTTTATCCAAAGATATGCCATATGTCAGCTGCCACTTTTCCAATCTGCCTGCATGTAATAGTGCATGCGTGTATGTTTATCTTGTGATAGACTGGGCTTATGTCAGCATGTGTACACGTGTATTAAAAATCAATTAATCTTTTACTAGACCTAGCTTGTCCTTTTTTTATTTGTGGACATGCACAATATTGCTGGGCACAAACGCAAGTCTTCTGGGTTGAAATTAAAGAAAAAAAAAAAACAGCAATTCATCATGATTCAAAAAATAAGGCATAAAATACATCACAGACTATCCAGGCCCTCAAACCATCTCAGGGCCTTTCTGCCACCACTCTCAGGCTAAGTGGATTTTGACACTGACTTAGTAGTGACCTCTGCCCTGAATCCCACCTAGTCTAAAACATGATTTGGATGAAAGAGAAAATCAGGATTTCTTCCTTCTAAATTCTACCTGAACTATTTAACTGTAAACCGGGCAAAAGTGGTTACATACAGAAAAAGAAAATGATAGTAGAACAGAAAATATAGAGCTGAATTTCAATCTTATAAATAACAAGCTGAGAATGGACATGAGAAGATAGTATGAGGCAACTAGATATTGCAGATTCCTGGAAACTTTTTTTATAATGTCATAAACAGAAACGTGGACAGGCATGCACCCAAATGTATACCTAAAGGAAGCAAACACAGGTTTTAATACGGTGGGCAAGATAGTTAGAGAAAACGAGAAGCAATAAAAATATTTTATGTAGAAAATATAAATCCCATCCAACTACGTATAATTTGAAAAATATCATACGAGCAAAGTGGAATTTAAAAAATATCTTAGGAAAAAGCAGTGGAGGTGTGAGAGCAATCTTGCAATAAATACCACAGATAACAAAAAGGCATTTTGTCATTTTCAAGCATATAAGACAGTATATAAAGAAAACAATTAAGGTTTGAAGATTGTTGAAAATAATTCTTTAGTAAATGAGACTATAGTTTTTTTGTGTCTTTCAGCTTTTCCCGGTTAGGGGTCGCCACAGCGGAACTCCGGTCTGCTAATGATTGGTAGTTGATTTTTACGTGCCGAGTTACCAGCTCTGATGCACAACCTTCAACGAAGGTATGTCCATTCACGCATGTGTCCACGCAG
The DNA here is from genome assembly GCF_019279795.1 of Protopterus annectens. NCBI lineage: Eukaryota > Metazoa > Chordata > Ceratodontiformes > Protopteridae > Protopterus > Protopterus annectens. Next base: position 750,568,508 of record NC_056746.1, on the reverse strand, counting down.
ACGACGCTCTAGCTGAGAGTCGAACCGGTCAGCGTCTTACTGTGAGGCGACAATGCTAGTGCCTTACTTAAATTGCTTTACAAATTTAAAGGCAATCAGGCATAAGCCAGTACCTGCAATGATACAGTTGAATTTGAAGGCAATGAAATGTTGAGCAATTACATTAAAAAATCTAAAAAAGAGCATTGTGGGTAATAAAACCTTCATCTTCAGCAAGACCAGATTGAGTAAACAGATAGATAGTTTTTGGTAAAAATTTTTGCTAATACAATTGGATACCTACTATTTCTATTTCAGGAAACATGGACTAAACAGATAATTTTTGGTAAAAATTGTTGCTAATATAATTGGATGCCTACTATTTCTATTCCAGGAAACAAACTGAATTATGGAGAGAGAGGGAGACAACTGTTATGCCTATTTCAAAGGTGGGAAATATTAATTAATTCCCGGGACAACTATAGACCCATAACTCTTACCTGCACTTTGGGTTAAGGGTTTTGAAAGGATTTTCATAGATCTATTTGGTAGCAAAGTAACCATGTGCAACTACATTTTTCAACACAGCTTTATAGGAAAGAGATAATCCCTTATACATGAATTTCTACCAATATGCTTGGGAAGTTAAGGCTCAGGGCTTGGCAGTGGACATGGTTTACTTTGATTTGGCAAAAGCGTTTGACAATATCCCTCATAGCAGAATAATGAGGTTTTGTCTACATAAAAGATGAATGGATTTCTAGGAAGGTGGATGGCTAACTGGCTTGAGAACAGGAACAGCAAAATTAGAATAAGCGAAAGAGTTATTCAGATAGTTTCAAAATACCCCAGGAGTTCTCTAAGAGTCTGTGTTTGGTCCCATACTATTTATAATTTTATATCTGGGTGTGCTATGGTAAAAGACATTGTTACCAGTAAGTCTGCAGGTGACATGAAAATAGAAGCTTTAGTAAACTCAGTAAATTATCAACTTAAATTATAGAATATGCTGGACCAACTTGTACATTAGGTTAAATTAAAATATACTGAATTGAATGCCAAAAGAATGAATAGTTGTGTAAAATCTTACCATAACCATAGATGTCCTTCTCTTCTATGTTGGAGTATTCTTTACATATGGGTTGTATTACGCTATTGATCCAACATCTGGCTTGTAAATAAAAGCTTCAGGCTACTGCCTGTACGTGGGACGTCGCACGTAGGGACAGGGAACATCGGCCATAAAAGGGACGTCCGCATGTACCATCAGAATAAAGTAGCCCCATGAGGAAACTCCAAAAGGTGGCTGAAAGGACAGTCATCCAAATAAAGAGCAAGATAATTTTACACAACTATTCCATGTCCTTCTTATTCAATGTTGCAGTATTCTTTACATATGGGAGAGTGCAAAAGCTGAAAGGGAACCAAGGGAGGGGGATGAAACAAAGAGAAACTAGGCAGAGACATTTTCCAGAAAACCATGCAGGATTGCTCTGGCCCTGGAAATCCAGCTTGTAATGTCTTATAAAAGTGTGAACCGATGACCAAGTTGCAGCTTCCAGAATGGACTGTGTATCCAAACCCTTGAAGAAAGCCCCTGATGATGCAACAGATGTAGTGGACTGGGCTTTAACCGAAGAGGGTAATGATTTCCCATGAAATTGGTAAAACAGAATGGCTTTAGAAATCCATGAAGAGATAGTTTGCTTAGAAACAGGAAAACCCAGAGCCTTGGTGTGAAGATAGGTGAAGGCTGCCAGCCTAGCCAGATAGAATTTTGTAGATAATTCTGTCATTTGTAAATATTAATATAAGCCACAGGCTTGTTCTCCTAAATGGAAAAGAATGGTGTTAAACGTGGAACTGGAAAAATGTAACAGTGCAGTCTGCTGTAGGAAAGTTGATAAGTCAAGTATTGTGTAATTGATCACAAAACCCGAAGCCGAGATGTTGGGATGAAGGAATTCTTGCTTTTGTTTTGAGATTAGTTAATTGCTAGAATTTGCGTGTATAATGTCTTTTATTGCTGTAGCTTCCTGACCAGGTGCAAGATCAAAAGGGCTGCTGCACTCTGGGTTTCTGTTAGGCTGGGAAGCAGTGAGAAATTATGTAATCTGAAATTAGTACTACTGTGTTATCAATTCAAGGGCAGAGAGACTCGGAGCATTTTGCATTTGTCTTGTGAACAGCCAACATCACCAGCACTTTGCCTATGCTCTATATGTAAGTTTATTTTAGAACCTCTAATATTGGCTAGCACACCGCATGGACCAGCTCTTAACCCAGACTTTTAACTTTTTTATTGCTTCTCAATTTCGAACGCTTCATGCTAGGACGTGTTCTTCTCAATTTTCGCCACTAGATGGTAGTATAGTCTAAGCTACCGAACCTAGGTTCACGTAGAATTCTACATTAAAATAAGCTTGAGACTTTAAAAAAGCTACATATACTTATCTGCTTACAATACTAACATAAGTTTGACCAGTGAAAAGTCTACCCCTAAATTCTTTGCTAAGACTATTATTTTATGATTGGATAAACTATGAACAGTTTACTAACCAGGATAAACCTAAAAGTGACCTTCTCCTGGTTGTTTTATTTTTAATCAAAAACGGAACTCCTGCAGCTTGGCTGGTCCCTGCTCCATTCCCCCTCGCTACGCTCGGGCTCACTCCGCTCTTCTACCCAACCCCCATTCCCACCCAACCCCATATCAATTCCTTTATAGTTAGCCTGGCCACACCTTAATTCCCCATCCACCAATCCACACACCCCACACTCCTAACACCTCCCATTTCTGTTTAATCCCTCTGCACTACCAGCAACCCCACCCCTCGCTCTCTCCTTTTAAACTACCTTATCACACTACCTCCCTCCACACCTCTCCTTTTCCTACCTCTCACAGCACATAACCAAATACAGCTTTCTGAAATCCAAATATTCCTCCATACTTTTCATTACCCTTCAGAGTTTTAACTACTGCTACACTACCAATATACCCCTCTCACACACATAATCAACATTCACTTTAACCACCCATAGTTAATTCTGTATAGCTATGTCTCTTTTTAACATATTTCTCTTCATATTCACCATCTACCTCTTTATCATACTAAGGCTAACATCATTTCATACAACCCACCTCCCTCCTCGACCTTTTCCCACTACACCTCTCAACTCTAAGACCCTCCCCAGCTATACTGCTATCTGTTCTAGTTTGTACCAAACTGACTTAATTCTACAAAATAAATTCACCCTGCTCTCCACAAAACATAACTCTTCCAGCTACCATCTCCATATATACAACACCAGCAAGAAACTGCCCCTCCCTAGCAATGCTTCTACTCTCTGTAACCTAGTCTTCTGTGGAGATATACATCCTAACCCAGGCTCCTCTCCCCCTTCTCATAAATTCTAACCCAGGCCCCTCTCCCCTTTCTCATAATTCTCTCCACACTTCCAAAACTTTAAATATCACCACTATTAATCTTCAAAGCATCAGAAACAAAACTCCCCAACTACATGCATGGTTAAGTCAACATAAACCAGACTTTACTACCATCACAGAAACATGGCTAAAATAACATATCAAAGATTCAGAATTTTTACCCTCAAACTACTCCTGGCTTAGAACAGACAGACCCCACAAAAAAGTTGGAGGTGTCGCCTTACTATTCCCAAGCACCTACACTGTTATTCTATATAGCAAACCCATTCCCTCCTTTCCCTCAGTTGACCTACTAGTTTCCGTCCTTAAACTCAATAACTGCAAAAGCCTTTGCATCATAGTCATATACATACTCCCAGGCAACAATGCTCCAGTTCTTGGAAGACATTTTAGCCTGGACTAGCAATAATGTAAAAAATTAAACTATAATTCTAGGTGACGTTAATATCAACTGGCTAGATAGCACCAATATAAAAACTCCTCTATAAACATCCACCTCCACAGTTACTCCCGGCTAATCTCTGACTTCACCAGACCTGGCAAAAATGGAAACAATGGCTCCACCTTGGATTGGATCCTGGTTTCTTATCCTGATAAAATTTCTTCCTCAGGCACTCTCCCTCCCAGAATTAGTGACAATGCTCCAGCATTCATAACCCGTAAGCCCACCTTTATAACTAACAATCACCAATTAAGGTATACCAGAGATCTATCCCACTTCTCCCAAAACATCCTCAATGACATCCTGAAAAAAATAAACTGGAGCCCACTGAAATCCCTCCCTCTTAACGAAGCTGTGGACTTCTTTAACTCCACATTCCTCAGGACTCTAAATAGTCTTGCTCCTCTCAGATTAAAAAGAGTCAAAGTTAAACATGCTTCCTGGCTAGCTAAGAACACAAAGCAAGTCATGTCATCCAGAGACAAAGCCTGGAAAACTTGGCAAAAAAACAACCCCCCCCCCCCCCACCAATCTCATGAAATATAAACAACTTTGGAATCAGGCTAAAAAAATAGTTGTTAAAAACAAAAAAGAATACATACATACCTTCCAAGGCCAACATAAACAAAATCCACAAAAATTCTGGGGAGCAATTAACACCCTCCTCCACCCAGAAACAAATAGTACCTCATGTCCAAACCCAGAAAAAACTTCCTCTGAACTAGCCTCACTCTTCAAGACATACTTTATAGATACCATCGTCAAACTTACAACTACCTTCCCTCTCACCAATACAGACCCATTAGGAACACCACCAAATCTTAACCCTTCAAATCCCCTAACAACATTCTCACTATCACCCATTCCCACAGCCACCATTCGGAAGCTTCTTTATAAACTAAAACCCTGTACAAATGCCCCTGACAACTTACCTGCAGAATATTTAAAAATGGCAGCCCCCTCCATCGCTTATCCAATCAGCATTCTCCTAAAAAGGTCCATTAAAGAATCATGTGTACCAGATATCTGGAAGAAAGCTTTTGTCATCCTATTTCACAAAGGAGGCAATAACCCTGACATCTCTAATTTCTGCCCCATTGCCATTCTTTCCCCATCTCTAAAATATTAGAGAAATGCATCCACTCCTAACTCTCAAGGCATCTAGTAAAACACCAATTGCTTTCCCCCACTCACCACGGATTCAGACCTGGACACAGCACAAACACAGCCCTCATATCCTTCTTAGACACAGTAAACAGAGGCTCCTTAGTCTCTGCTCTCTTTCTGGATTTATCTAAGGCATTTGACACCATCTCCCACTCTCTACTAATTACTAAACTCTCCAGCCTTAACCTATCTTCCTCCACCATACAGTGGTTTACCAACTATCTCAACAACAGGCAGCAATCCACTAGGTGGCAGCACTCCTCCTCCCCATTTATTAATACTAAAACAGGAGTTCCACAAGGCTCGGTTCTGGGTCCCTTCCTTTTCAGTATATTTGTCAATAACTTTCATAACACTCTTACACACAGTACAGTCATCCAATATGCTGATGACTCTACCATCATCTGCTCCTCAAAATTTGTAACAGAACTACAACATCTTACCCAAGAAGCATTTACCTCCACAGATCACTGGATGTCCCAGAATCACCTAGCCCTTAACCCCAATAAAACAAAACTATTACTATTTACCTCTACAAAATCTAGCCCTATTAACAAAACTCAATTCACCATAAGTGCCCAAAATAACGCTATCATTGAAGTTGTCCCTAGCACCAAACTGCTAGGGGTCATCATTGATGACAAGTTAACTTTTGACCTTCACCTCCACAATAACATCAAAAAAACACATCAAAGACTGGGTGCCTTATATAGGCACAACTATTTCCTCAGCCTCCCTGCAAAAAAATCCCTGGCCTCATCTTTCCTACTTCCTACCCTTCTGTATGGAGCCCCTATCCTCACCAAACTCCAATCCTCCTTAAAAAAGAAGATGGACATTTGTTACAACAAAGTGGCTAAATTTGCTACCAGCGCAAAATATTCTAACCACCACTGCTGATCTCTCCATAAACTAAACTGGCTTGAATCCTCTCACCACCTTAGTTATATACAACTAACTACAGCCCATAAGATAATCTTTCAACCTGAAACCTGCCCTTCTATCACATCCATACTGACCACTTACCACACAAATCGCTATCTCAGGTCTGAAAACAAAATGTTATTATCCATTCAGAAACCTAAACTCTCAGCTGGCCAAATGCTGTACTCTCATTCTGTCTCCAAGTTATGGAATAATCTCCCTCCCCCCACTCAGATCAATCAATAATCCTGCTTCCTTCAAAAAATCACTCAAACTACATTTTTCCTCTCACTGGCTATGCCCCTGTACCCCACCTAACAAACCCAACACCTGAATTCCTTCTCTTACTATATTCACAGTTTAACTGTTGCAATTCACTAAGGATTTTTCTGTTTGTACTCCACCATAATTTCCCAGCACATAACTTCCTTCCCAAACTTTACACAGTTTAACTATCACAAATAGTAGGAATCTTTTGTATGTAATTAATGCAATTACTATGTCCTTTTTTACTGAAATTCTTTTTATGATAATGTAATTATAGCAAAGACAATGTCCTATTTTTTTTTCTTTTCAAATTATCTTCTACTCATTCTATGTATCAAGATTGTTTCTTTTACTTATGTATGTATTACTACTGAATTGTAATTATATAATTCTGTGGAGCTTTTCTCCCCGGGCCTCCACTGAAAATGGGCTCTTCTTGGCCCAGTGGACTTTCCCAGTCAACAAATGCAATAAATAAATACACAAATAAATAAATAAACTGTGTTTTCTGTTAGATATAGCTAGAAAATAGGAAGATTAGATTAGTTTTTTTTTTCTGTATTGATGTCAGAACTTTTCTACTGTATTATTTTAAGCATTTCTCTGTGATCTCTGAACTCTTGACTAGCACTGTGTAGTAAGAAGTATTGTCTGGTGTTTCTATTTATTATTATTAAATATTTTTAAACCTTTCAATTGTGGCTGTTTTGTGAAGAGATAATTTAAGCTCTACAGTACATTGTATATATATATATATATATATATATATATATATATATATATATATATATATATTTATACATAGTGATACTATACAAAGCCACTCCAAATAAGCCTTGACTGTTCAGTTGCACTTACCATTTCGATAATAATATTGCACAGTATAATTGGACACCCTTTCATAAGGGCCTTTTAGTAGCTGATAAATATTAGTGGGTGGTGGCAGTGATTTCTACTGTATAGTCTGGGTAAAAGGGGCACAGCTGGAGAACCTGTGCCAGCCTTCCCCAGGAGTGTCTGTGTGGTTGTATAGAACTCTTATCTCAAAGTGTTTAGTTTTGTCAAGATAAAATCTAAGCTGCCTATGCACATATAGGGAATGCTAAATTCCCTCACTAGGAGATTGTGGGGATGGGAAAAAGGTAGGCAATTGGACAGCTTGATTTAAAGAAAATGTCACTGACCACTTTAGGCATAAAAGATGGATTAGTTCTCAAAGAAACCCTGCCCTTATGGAAGACAAGGAAAGGTGGTGAAGCCATTAACACCTGGATCTCAAACTCTTCTGGCAGAGGTAATGGCTACCAGAAGCACTGTCTTAATAGTACAAAATTTCAGAGAAGCTGAGGTAGCTTGTTCAAAAGGGGCCTGAGTCAACTCTTCCTGGACAAAATTAAGATCACATGGAGGAGGACCTGATTTCCTGGGAGGATTAATGTGAAGGATGTCTTTTAGGAAAAGTTTAACTTCCAGTCTGGAAGCCAATGGAGGAGTTAAAGGCAGGCAAGCAGACAAGGCAGAACAGTGGACCTTAACAGAAGAATAAGAAAGAACACTGTTGAGCAACTCACACAGATAACACCAAAGGAATATATGCCAAAAGGGGTAATTTTTCCTATTTTGGCACCAGATAGAAAATTCTGTCCATTTGGAAATGTAAGATTTTCTAGTGGGTTTCCTGGCCTCCTGCAAAATCTTAAGCACGTCCTTAGAGAAAAGGTGCCTAAAGGGAATCAAAAGTTGATCACCCACAAGGTCAGGTGAAGAGTTGACAAGTGTGGGTGAATCAGAGAACCCTTGTCCTGAGTGAGTAGGTCCATCTGGTGAGGTAACTTGTAGTAATGGCCCTTGGCTAATTGCAGAAGAAGAGGGACCAATGCTGTCTTGGCCAAAAGGGAGTCACTAACAAGATTTTTAGTTTCTCCTGTAAAATTTTCAACAGGACTTTCTGAATCAAACGGGGGGGGGGGATACATAAAGAAACATCCCCTTCCATGAAACTGATAGGGCATCCACCTTCCAAGCCTGGGGGTGAGGGACCCTGGCACAGAAAAGAGGAAGTTGTCTGTTCTGAGGGAGGCAAATAAATCCAGTACTGGAGTACCCCACCGGTGAACTAGACCCAGGAACAGATCCCTGTGAAGCATCCACTTGTGGGACGGTGTCATGGATCTGCTCAATGCATCTGCACTGAGTTCTGAGCAAAGGGAAGGTTCATTACACAAAGTGAGATTTTGTAGTGAACAGCCAACTCCCATGCTTTGATTGCTAGACGACAAAGAAAATAAGATTTTGTGCCCCCCTGTTTATGTACCAAAGGACTGCACTATTGTCTGTAAGAATCCTGAGGAGCCCTGGAAGAAACAGAGGATGTAATGCCTATACGCTAGAATCAGACCTAATTGCCCTGACATTTATGTGCTCTCTCCTCTTAGCGGGAGACCATAGCCCCTGAACCTTTGTGGAAGTGAAGACTGCTCCCCATCCTAAATCTGAGACATCTGTAAAGAGCTCCTGTACTGGTTGAGGAATTTGAAGAGCTAAACGAGGATTCTGACTGAGTTGCTGCATCCACCACCCTAGCTCTTTTTTCAAGCATGGAAGAAGAGGAATGACAGTCTCCAAGGGATGAGCATGCTGGGACCAGACAATTTTCAGAAACCACTGGAACTTCCTTATGTGAAGTTTTGCAAAGGGCAACACATGAATTGTAGAGGCTATGAACCTGAGAAGTCTGAGGAACTCCCTTGCAGTGATGAAAGAAAGAGGTAGAAGAGATGCCATGAAAACTGTGAGAGATACAGCTTTTTCTGAAGGATGAAATACCATCATCAACTCTGTTCTGAACCTGCACATCAGAAAGATTACATCCTACCTAGGCGAAAGATAAGATCTTTTGAAATGTATTGTGAACCCCAAGGCTTGTAGAAAAGGAATAGCTAGATCCAGGTGCTGAAACAAAAGGTATGGACTGCTGGCCAGAAAAAGCAAGTTGTCCAGGTAATGACAAACTTGAGGACCTTTCAGTCTTAAGAAGGCAATAGCTGGAGCTAGACACTTTGTGAAAACCCTTGTGGCAGTAGAAAGACCAAAAGGCAAGGCAGAGAACTGAACGTGCCAACAACCGACTGAGAAACATAAGAATTTCCTGAAATGAGGGGGATATGCAGATAAGCATCCTTTAGATCCAGCAAAGCTAATAAGGCTTGAGGAGGCACAAAAGGGAGAAGTAGGGATAGCATCCTGAAAGAAGGCACCATCAGGAAGGTATTCAACCCTGAGAGATCCCGCATTGGTCTCCAAGGACCCTCTTTTCTTGGAATAAAATCCCCTTCCTTGCTGATATGAAAGTGCAGGTTGAATGGTGTCTTGTAGAGAAAGCTCAGCTACCAGATGAGGAAACAGATGTGGTTGGCCTGAGGGTGGTTGAGGAATCCCCTGAAAGGGGGGGAAGAGACTTCCATGTCATAAAAACGCCATTTTGAATAATGGATATCACCCAGGAGTGCTGAGTGATCTCCCTCCAGGTTTGAAAGGGAAAGAGAAAGGCAAAGAGACAGAGGGGTATGACTTGGAAGTGGGGGGGGGGGTGGATGTCACAGACAGCCTGGTCTGGACGTAAAGGGCTGCTGAGGAGATGGAGCAGAAGTAAAGTACAGATGCGTACACTTACCATAAATGTAGATGTTCGAGTGTATTCACTGTTGCAGTCATCACATTTGGGTTACCCCTGCCAGGGTAGCCCTCAGCTGACCCGAATACCAGACGTTTAGTGTTTCTGCATCGGTTGCTGTCACTTCAGGACTGATGTTAGGTCATCAGTAGTATAAAGTAAGGCAGCCAATGCCAGTACATCAGTTTTTCTTGCATTAACCTGTCAGGAGCCCCCAAGTAGGAGCCTGGTTCTGGTGGAAGAACCCCACCAGTAGAAAGTAAATACCAATATGTCCCCTTGTAAGGAAAGAGGGGAGGGAGGGAAACCAGGACTGCAACTGTGAATGCATTCGAACATCTACATTTATGATAAATGTACACAACTGTACTATGTTCTTCATGTTTCACTGTTGCAGTAGTCACATTTGGGTTGATTCCCAAATCTGAGGAAATGGGTGGAGGCAGTCAAAGAAACTAGAGGCTGGCTAGGATGCCCTGCAATTCTGCAGAGGCAAACCCTGCCCTGGATTTGGAGAAGTTAGGCAGGTGGCAATGTTTGATAAAAGTGGTGAACAGATGTCCAAGTGGCAGCCTCCAGGATGTCCCTGGTGGGGACTCCTCTGAGGAAACCTGCAGAGGTGGAGGCTGCTCTGGTGGAGTGAGTCCTGACCCCCTTGGGGGAGGCTTTCCATGTTGTTTGTAGCAGAAAAGTACAGTTGTGTACACTTACCATAAATGTAGATGTTTGAGTGTATTCACTGTTGCAGTCATTACATTTGGGTAATCTGCTGGCAGGTTGCCCTCAGTCAGCCTGAATTCCAAAGTCTTGGGTCCTATGTCAGTTGCTGTCTCCTCTTCCATGACGTCAGGTCATCAGGAGTATAAAACATGCAGCCAACGCCATTTTCTTTAGTTTTTCTTGCCTCCGATGTCAGGTGCCCCCAAAAAGGTAGGAACAAAAAAAAAAAAAAAAAAAAAATATATATATATATATATATATATATATACATGCATCAATATAAACTTTACCTTCATCTACAAGCAAATACACCACATAGGTTGTAGAAGATAGAGAAGGAAAGATAAACTCCAGAATGACGGGGATGGCGGGAGGGTGACCTGGACAGCAACAGTGAATACACTCGAACATCTACATTTATGGTAAGTGTAAACAACTGTACTATGTTCTTCGTGTTTCACTGTTGCAGTCATTACATTTGGGTAGAATCCGAAAGCTATGGTTGGGAGGCTGGAGCTAAACAGCATTAGGTGCGGCTATAAGGCCCTGCAGAACTGCAGTGACAAAGCCTGCCCTGGACTTAGAGCAGAGAGGCAAATGATAATGCCTTGTAAATGTGTGAACAGAACATCAAGTAGCAGCCTCTAGAATGTCTTTGGTTGGTACACCTCTGAGTAAGGCTGCTGAAGTAGCTGCAGCTCTGGTGGAATGAGACCTAATGCCCTTGGGCACAGGTTTACCATGGTGTAAGTAGCAGAAACGGATGCAGTGGCTTATCCACTTTGAAATTGTCTGCTTTGAAATATCCTTTCCTTCTGATCCTGCAGCATATGACACTAGTAATTGCTCAGTTTTTCTTAGAGTTTTAGTCCTGCTCAAGTAGAATCTTAGCTGTCTGTGTACGTCCAAGGAATGCAGAATTCTCTCCCCCTTGTTCTGCGGATTTGGATAAAAGGTTGGCAGATGAATTGTTTGGTTAAGAGCCACACTGGAAACCACCTTAGGCATAAAAGTAGGATTTGTCCTCAGAGACACCCTGTCTGGATAAAATATGATAAAAGGCTCTACAGCCATGAGGGCTTGTAGCTCTGAAACTCTTCTTGCTGAAGTAATTGCTAGTAGCAGAGCTGTCTTCCATATTAAGAACTTTATATCAGCGGTAGCAGCTGGTTCAAATGGAAGCAGGGTGAGCTTTTCCAACACATAATTGAGGTCCCATGCAGGTAATGGTGATCTTCTAGGAGGCCTTACATTTTTGACTCCTCTAAGATACTGCTTTAGTAAAGGATGAGAAAAGATTGGTGGCTCGGTATTTTAATGAGCTGAAATGGCAGAAGCATGTTAGAAGCCTTTTCACAAACGCCAGGTGTCGAAGAAGAATGTCCTTGTTCTCTGCTTGAATGAGACAGTCGTCCAAGTAAGGATATATTTGTATACTTCTTTGTCTGCAAAATGCAATTACTGGTTCCAGGCACTTTGTAAAGACCCTGGGCGCAGTAGATAAGCCAAAGGGCAGTGCAGAGAATTGGTAATGCATTAAGCCAGCCTTGAATCTGAGGTATCTTCTGCACGATTGTCTTATTGGGACATGCAGGTATGCCTCTTTTAGGTCTAATGTCACCAGCCAAGCATTCTTGCCCAGCATGGGCAGAAGCTGCTGCAAAGTCAGCATTTTGAATTTTGGAATGTCCAGGTATGTGTTCAAAACCGATAAATCCAGTATTGGCCGCCAGGCCTTGTCCTTTCTGGGTACCAAGAACAGTCTTGAGTTAAAACCTTGTCCTTTTTCCTCTTCTGGTACTGGCTGAATGGCCCCCATATCCATGAGGGACGTAACCTGTTTCTGTGCCTCTGCCCATTGATTTACTGGCAGATCTGGCCAACCATTTGCCATTGGCAGAGTGTGGAAATGGAATCTGTATCCCTGTGATACTATGTTTAGTACCCACTTGTCCTGGGTTATTAACTGCCAATTTTGAGCAAAAAGTGCTAATTTTCCCCCTATGGGTGCTGCCAAAAGATAAGTGCTTGGTGTAGGCAGAAGGAAGTCATTGGGATTGTTTTCTGCAGGTATGCGCTTTACCTCCTCCTGATTTGGAGGTAGAAGCGCCCCATTGCTTTGACCTGTATGAATCTTGCGCCTGGTATCTGGAACCCTTAGGGCGTCTGGATTTGTCCCTTTGAGCTCTGTCTGACACAGGAAAGGACCAATTTTTTTGTAGGCCAGTGTCTACTGAATCTTGGTGGCTGCACTTGCAAGAAGTCTTTAACAGTTTGCATAGACTTAGCTTTGTCTTCCACTTTCTTTAAAACCTCTTCTGCCTTAATACCAAACAGAGAATCATGCTGTAAAGGTGCATCTAGCAATTTAGATTTAACATGATCAGGCAAATTGTATTCCTTTAACCAGGCATGCCTCCTAATCACAGATCCAGTAACTGCAGCCCTGCAGAAGGCCTCTAAGGAGTCAAAACCACATTGCAAAGTATGCTTTCCAACCTGTTCAGCTGCATGCAATAATTCCTGCAATTCTTTATTTTCTGCACATTCTGAAATCAACATCATTTTCTGTTTCAGCAATCCCATAACATGTTGTTGGTACTTAAGCATATGAAATTGACAGTTTAAGGCCCTGATTGCCAAGGCTGCAGATGTATAAACCTTTTTTCCCCATCTGTCCAGTGCCCTTGAATCTCTGTCAGAGGGGGTAGGATTTTTTGCTGTTGAGGCCTTAACTCCCTTTGGACCCTGTGAAATTGTTTCAGGATCAGCAGCAGGGTTTCTAAATAAGAATTTATGTGAGTCAGGGACCCTGTAATATCTGTCAGGCTTACTGGGAGCCAGAGGTAAGGAGTCAGGGGTCAAGCTTGACTCCGAAAACACATCATCCACAATGTCTAAAACAGGGGGAATGGCTAAAGGCCTGTGCTGAGGGAGAAGAAGGAAATCTCTGAGCCTCTTTTTTGATTCTGAGAAGTCTTGACTCTCCCAGTGAAAATGCTCCCTCAAAGTAAACAAGGTTTCTCCAAATGAATAATCCTCAGGAGGAGATGCAGATGGTATAGACTCCTCTGTATCAGAATCCTCATAGGGAGGTATAGATAATTCCTGATCAGAAGAGGAATAAGAAGAAAGAGAAACCTGATCTGAAGATTCATAATCAGTGTCTTGCCTTGGCCTCTTATCTGGAAGGGGATGGGTACCCCTGATCAAGGTAATAAGGTCTTCAGCCATTTTGATCATCTGTTTTTAGGCATACAGGCCTGTGCATGTGGCTCATGCGTCATTTTTTTTAGTTTTAGAAGTTGCGCTTGTCTTTGGTTTTGCAGCTGTCGTCAGTTTGATATACAAATGTTGAGGTCTGAATACACCCTCAGAAGCCGGTGCCTGCTCAGCGGCTCCGGACCCATCCGAGGGGGATACATTCGTCGGTCCAATACCTTGAGTATCTTGCAGCATGCCGGACTCCACGTGGGTGTTGGTAGAGGCCTGCAACTCGAAGGTAGCGGGTATCAGGGGCTGCGAAAGCACCTCACTGAGTACTGGTGAACTGGCAACTGGTGTTAGGAGAAGCTTTGTCGTCGGTTTTGGATCTCGACTGCCTTTCTCTGTCCTTTTCTTTGCATTTTTTATGTACTCCAGTAGTCGAATTGCTATCCGATGACATTTCTGGGTAGTTAAATCTGTTTCCAAAATACTGTGATGCAAAAATATACTGACGCTTAATAGTGCATTAGTTAAATCTAGCACAAAACCGACAGCCAGGCATGTTGTGATCAGGGCCTAGGCAAGGAATACAGTATAAATGGAAATCCTTATGAGGTATTTGCTTCCCACAAGTAATACAATTATTAACTTTTTCTGACATCGGTAAGGAGCAAGAAAAAAGTTTCCCCAATGGGGTACTTAGCTTTAGTGAACACTTCGGTTCTAAAACTCAAACTCAAATATTTCAGTAGTTGGCCGACTGGCACTTGCGAAATGCTTCTGCTTCGGGCACTGCACGGCAAGAAAAACTGAAGAAAATGGCGTCGGCTGCATGTTTTATACCCCTGACGACCTGCCGTCATAGAAGAGGAGACAGCAACCAACGCAGGACCCAAGACTTTGGAATTCAGGCCAACTGAGGGCAACCTGCTAGCAGATTACCTAAATGTAATGACTGCAACAGTGAAACACGAAGAACATCGGATGCAGTGTGCTATCCATTTGGAAATGGTTTGTTTGGAGATGGCTTTGCCTTCTGCCCCTGTAGCAAAGCTAACCAGCAATTGATCAGACTTTCTGAAGGATTTAGTCCTGTCTAGATAGAATCTGAGCTGTCTGTGCACATCTAGAGAGTGCAGGATCCTTTCCTCCTTGCTCTGGGGATTAGGAAAAAAGGTGGGTAAATGAATGGATTGGTTGACAGCCACACTGGACACCACCTTGGGCATGAAGGATGGGTTAGTTCTGAGGGATGAGCACTTGCAGCTCGGAGACTCTTCTGGCTGAAGTGATGGCCAGAAGGAATGCTGTCTTCCAGGAAAGAAATTTTAGCTCTGTAGAAGAAGCTGGTTCGAAAGGGGGCAGGGTGAGCTTTTCCAACACAAAGTTAAGGTCCCAAGCTGGAATTGGTGCCCTTCTGGGTGACCTCAAGTTGCTAGCCCCTCTTAGGAACTATCTGATCAAAGGGTGTGAGAAAAGGGGCTGTTCAGTGGGGAAATGAGCAGAAATAGCAGAGGCATGAATTTTTATAGAGGAGAAAGAGAGGCCACTGTGTAGTAGGCCAGCTAAGTAATCCAGGATGAGAGGGAGGGAGGGCTGTGCCGTACTGGCTCCCTTAACCCGGATCCAGGTGCAGAACCTTTTCCGTTTGTTAGCATAAGACTTTCTAGTGTTAGGGCATCTGGCCTCATGGATAAAGATCTACAACCTGTTTACTGAGTTTGGCAGATCGATCCGGAATTAGCGAATAAGCCAAGCTGCCAAATTGAGTGTCTGTAATTGGGGATGCATGAATTCCCCTTCCCTCTGGGTCAGGAGGTTTGGAATCTGAGGAAGTGGGGACAGGCTGCACAGCAAGTGGTACCAGTGCTGGCAAGGCCAGTCTGGAGCTATAAGAATTGTCCTTGGTTTTTCCTCCTTTATTTTGAGCAGTACCCTGGGGAGGAAAGGCATAGACTGATGGACTGACCTAGGGGAAGGATAGGGCATCCACTTTCCAAGCCATGCAGTGGTGCTCCCTGGTGCAGAATTTGCTGCGTTGATGGCTGGTGTGGGAGGCAAAGAGGTCGACCTTTGGAGTGCCCTATTTCTGAGTTATTAGGGTGAAGGTTCTTCTGTTGAGCTGCCACTTATTTGGATCCAGAAGATTTCTGCTTAATTGGTCTGCCAGAGAGTTGAGAGAGCCTGGTAGGAAGTGTGCTAACAGGTGCAGTTGCATGGCAGAGGTTGTGTGCTAAAGGGTCATGGCCAGCCTGCATAGAGGGTAGGAGCGAGTCCCTCCCTGCTTGCTGATATACCACATCACAGTGGTGTTTGTCTGTTTTGATCAGGAGAGCCCCTGGGGAGAGAAGGGGTTTGAAAGCTATCAATTTGTGCTGGACAGCCATCATCTCCTTTTGGCTGATGTGCAGAGTGATTTGCTGTGGGCTCCATTGGCCCTGTATGCACCTGCCGTCTAGGTGTGTACCCCAAGCATAGTCTGATGTTCTGATGTGTCTGTGGTGAGAGTCTTGGCAGCGAGGGGGGGGGGTGGGATGCAGTCCCTTGTTGTGGGAGCATGCTGTTGCCCACCAAAGAAAATATTTTCTGAGGCAAGGAATTATAGGTATAAGAGTTTCCAGGTCTTGAGAGTACTGACACTAAAGGCTTTTTAGGTACCACTGAAGTTTCCTCATATGCAGTCTGGCATATGGAATGAGTAGTATGCAAGATGCCATGAACACCAGAGCTTGCAGGATCTTCCTTGCAGATAACTGGAGTCTGGTGGCTAGTTGAGAGAAGTAGGCTGTCAGGAAAATTTGTTTTTCTTTTGTAAGGAATGCCATCTGGGATGCTGTGTCCAGGCTTGCTCCCAGGAAGATAATCCTTTGAGTGGGCACCTGTTTGGATTTCTTTTCATTGATTGTGTACTCTAGGGAGGTTAGTAGGGTCTTTACAAAGGCCAGGTGCTTGAGCAGCTTTTCCTGGCTGTCTGCCTGAATAAGGCAGTTGTCTAAGTATGGGTAAATCTAGATATTCCTTTGTCTGCAAAAGGCAATGGCCGGAGCCAGGCATTTTGTGAAAACTCTGGGAGCAGTAGATAAGCCAGCTGAATGTGTTGAGATCCTGCCCTGAAACTGAGATATTTCCTGCATGATTCCCTGATAGGAATGTACAGGTAGATGTCTTTTAAATCTAGGGTGGCTAGCCAAGTGTCCTTGGACAGCATGGGTAGCAGCTGCTGGAGGGTGAGCATTTTGAATTTTGGGATCACCAGAAAGGTGTTTAGAATGTATAGATCGAGGATGGGGCACCAGGTACCCTCTTTTCTGGGCATCAGAAAAAGTCTGGAGTAGAAACCTTTGTCTATCTGTTCTGCAGGATCGTGCTCTACTGCCCTCATAGAAAGCGGGGAAAAGATTTGCTTTTGAGCCTCTGCCCACTGGTTTGGAGGTAGATCTGGGAACCCTTCTGGGGTTGGAAGGGTGTGAAAAGAAAATTTGTATCCCTGAGACACTATGTTCAGAACCCAGTGGTCATTGGTAATGGTGGCCCAGGTGCTTGCATGAAAGGAGAGTTTTCCTCCTAGGGGTAAGTGAAGGTGGGCAGAGGGAGGGGGTGGGGAAGGTGAGTAATTGCAAGATCTTACCATACGTGGATGGCTTAGAACTCCCTGGTTTTGAAGTGGAGGTAGTCCACTGCTTAGATCTCTGCATTCCCTGTGGCTGCTGTCTGGGGGGGGGGGGGTCTGGTTCCCTGGGGCCTAGGCTGGACTGGCTTAGTGGGAGCAGGAAAGGACCAGTGTTTGGTGGGACAATGCCTACTGAACCTGGGTGGCTGGACCTGTAAGAAATCCTTAACTGTTTGCATAGATGTTGCTTTTTATTCCATCTTTTTTAAGACCTCTTCTGCCTTAGTGCCAAATAAGTTGTCTTTGTGCAAGGGGGCATCCAACAATTTAGATTTGACATGGTCTGCCAGGGGCTGTTCCTTAAGGTATGCATGCTCTCTAATGACAGATCCAGTGACTGCTGCCCTGTAAGAAGCTTCTAGGGCATCAAAACCACAGTGCAAGGTGTGTTTAGTTACTTGACTTACAGAATGCATTAGGTCTTGTAATTCTTTAGATTCTGCCCAAGCAGGAAAGGGAGACATTTTTTGTTTGAAGAGTTCCAGGGTATGTTGCTGAAATTTTAGAATATGGAACTGACAATTTTGTGCCCCGATAGTAAGAGTAGCTGAGGTTTATACTTTTTTATCCCATCTGTCTAGTACTCGAGAATCCCTGTCTGAGGGGGTGGGATTCCTTTGCAGAGGTTGCTTTAATCCGTTTAGGCCCTTGAGAAATTACTTCAGGGGTCAGCAGTAGGATTTTTAAAAAGAAATTTGTGTGAGTCAGGGACTCTATACTACCTGCCTGGTTTTCTGGGTGCAGGAGGGAGGGTGTCAGGAGTCAAGCTGGATTCCAGGAAAACATCCTCCACAACATCCAGGACTGGAGGGATGGCCAAGGGTATGTGCTGTGGAAGATCTAAGAATTCCCTGAGTCTCTTTTTAGACTGAGGAGAGTCTTGAGTCTCCCATTGGAAATGCTCCCTTAAGGTATGCAGGGTTTCCCCAAAGGAAAAATCCTCTGGGGGAGAGGCTGAAGGGATGGAGTCCTTTGCATCAGAATCCCCATAAGTAGAGAGGGGTTGTATGTCTTCATACTAAGATGCATCACAGTCATCTGACTCTTGTTCAGACAAAACTACAGGGGACAGATCTCTTTTCCTTTTGGAGGGGGTAGCTTGGCTTCGCCTGATCAGCATGATAAGGTCTTCTGCCATTTTAAGCACTTGAGATTGAGGCAAGGAAGCAGGTGCCTGAGACTGGGTCATCAGTTTCTTGGGTGTGGTTCGTACTCTGGGCCTAAGAAACTCTGTTGTTTTCGAAAGAACAGGAGTCGCGAAATAAGACGTCGGTTTGTGTCGAGAATCGGTAGTGCGAAGGACTTCCTTGGAAGCTGGTGCCTGCTCAGTGGTTCTGGACCCATCCAAGGTAGAGATGACCACAGGATCCTTAGTCGAAGTGTTTTGCAGCATACCGGACTCAGAAAGGGTCTCGGTAGCGGCCTGCGAATCCACAGAAGCGGGCATCAGGGGCTGCGAAAGTGCCTCACTGAGGACTGGAGAACTGACGACTAGCTTAACGGAAGTGTCATCGGTAGGTTTAGTCCATTGTGGTCTGTCTCCATCTTTATCTTTATGTTTTTTTGGAAGATCTGCTGTTGGATGGCTTACTGAAGCCTTATCAGAGTTCAGGGACTGGAAACGAAAATATCTAGCTACAATAAGTGCCCGACGATGGATACTTCTGGCATTGAACAAAGCACAGAAGCGACAACAGGGGACGTCGTGTCTGGGCCTAAACAAGTGATGCAGTAAGAATGGAAGTCTTGGTGTGGTATTTGCTTTCCACAGGCGAGACAATTATTAACTTTTTCCTGACATCAGTTAGTGCAAGAAAAAGGGATCGCCAACAGGGTATTTAGCTTTAGAAGACTTCAACTTCAATTCGGTAGACGAAACTCAGGTAGTGGCCGACCGGCACTCGTGCGAACTGCTTCTGCTTCGGGCTTCACGGCAAGAAAGACTGATGTAATGGCGTTGGCTGCCTTCCTTTATACTACTGACAACCTGACATCAGTCCTGAAGCGACAGCAATCGACGCAGAAATACTAAGCCTCTGGTATTTGGCCCGGCTGAGGGCTACCCTGGCAAGGATAACCCAAATGTGATGACTGCAACAGTGAAACATGAAGAACATCTGTTTTAGACTGAGGAGACCTAACATGTTTACATGGCCTAGAGCCTGAGGGGGCTGAGGAAGGTTTTCTAATAAAAGCTTTAGCAGGGAAGTTCCTATGAAATTTAGGAACTGGAGAAACTAAAAGGTAATTTAAATCCTGGAGCTCCTTACCTTTTTCTTTGAGAGTCTTAAAAAGCTCTGCAGCATCTTTTCCAAAGAGAACTGAATTATCCAATGGAACATCAAGCAATTTTGCCTTGATATCGTCTGGAAGACCGTGCAGAAGCAGCCAACCATACCCCCTCAATACAGAAGCAGAAAAAGAAGCTGCAGACCTTGAGGAAGCTTTAACAGCATCATAGTTGCATTTAATTGAATGCCTGGAGACTTGTGAGGATGCAGCTAAAGAGAAAGAGCCAAGGACTTAGCTTCTGGGATAGCAAAGCTAGAAAATACGCAGACATATGAGACTGGTAATTCATGGCTCTGATTGCAAGGGTTGAAGAAGTGCAGACCTTCTTACCTAACCTCTCTAAAATTTGACTTTCTTTGTCTGAAGGAAGTAATTCTGTAGAGGGGACAACCTGAGAGTATTTGTCAGAAGTGATGGAGACTACAGCTGGGTCAGCTGAAGGGCATTTAAAAAGAAATTTACAATCCTCAGGGAACTTATAGAAATGGTCAAGTCTCTTGGGAGCTGGTGCCTGTGAATCTGGGTTTTTGGAAAATGAAACAAAGGCATCAATGAAGGCAGGAAGCACTGAAGGAACAGCTGCAGGTGCAGGGGACTATGCATGTCATAGTATCTCTTTTATTCATCTGAAATTTGAGAAGAATCCCACTTAAAGAATTCCCTTATCTTATCGACCATCTCACCAAAAGAGAATTCTTCTATGGGTGAGTCTCCACTCAACTCCTCTTCTGGGAATGCATATTCCAAGGGGGAAGGTATCTAGGCGGAATATGCTAGGGAGTCCTCATCTGAGGAACACTCCTCTGAGTTAGATTCCTGGGTCAGGATAGCAGAGAAAGACTCCTGAGAACCCGATAGCAGCACGGGGAAGAGGAGAAGGCAGAGCCAGAAATAGGAGAAGCCGGAGGCATGAGAGCCATCAAGGCCTTAATAAGACATTGAGAGAACTTCCCAGTCCAATGTTGTGGTAGAAGGTACTAAAGAATGTTTAGTCTTTTGTTTCTTTTTAGCAGGTCTCTATGAAGTAGGGGCAAGGCTTGATGTAGGCAGAATGGCCGAAGGTTTCTGTTACAAGGAATCCAGAGCAGTTCCTGAGTCCTCAGAAATTAATAGCCGTGGTTCCCTCAAGTCGTCTGAACCGGACAGCTGCATGGCCTCAGATGTGCTTGGATCCATACTGCTGATGCCCTCCAATGTGGTTCCTGCCTGAGAGAAGGACCCTACCACAGACCGTACCACTGAGTTTTCGCCAATCTCAAGGGGTACCTCAGAGAGAGAAGATGCAGCCGAAGAGTATTCAGGCCTAGCTTTGGCCACCTTTCTCTTCATAGACGGCTCAGAGGAACTCATTGACTCCTCCATTAATCCCCTAGCTAAACGTTTAAGCCTCTGGTTTTCAAGATACAAGTTTAAAGCAGCCAGACGACTATGCAAGGTTTTAGGCATGAAGGCCTGACAGAAAGAATAGGACTGATGGTCGTGAGTAGGGCCTAAACAAAAGAAACAGAGCTCATGACTATCCTTATGTGGAATTTGCCTTCCACACCTACACTTCCCCTTTCTGGATGACATTAACAATAACAAAAGAAAAAAGCAAGCAAATAAATTCTTAATGAGGTACTTATCTGAAGCTGAAGAGCAAAATGCAGATTCAACAGCAGACCAAAAGTACAAGTCGACCTTTCCGAATGGCAGCGAAAAAGTTCTGAGGATGGCATGTGCTGACGTCCCTTTTATGGCTGATATTCCCTGAGCCTATGTGCGACATACCATGTACAGGCAGTAGCTTGAAGCTTTTGCATGCAAGCCGGACATCAGGTCAATAGTGGAATGCAACCCATATGTAAAGAATACTGCAACATTGAATAGAAGGGCATCTAAAGTAATACCTTTTGGTAAATCAAACAGTTGTTACTGTTCTGCAACTGGTGATCATATTCTAGAGGAGGTACAAACTGTGACAGATCTGGAAGTACTGATACAGAAGAAGTTTTCTTTTGATCCACACATGAATGATGCTATTAAGAAGTGTTACTATGAAATAAAAGCTATAGAGGCATTGTCGCCTCACAGCAAGAGGTTCTCCCGTTCGATTCTCGGCTGGAGCGCCTTCTGTGTTGAGTCTGCATGTCCTCCCCACGTTGAGTGGAGTTCGAAAGACATGCTTGAATGGGCGCGCCTTCGTTGAAGGTTGGGTGTCGAGCTGGCACCTCGGCACCGTAAAAAAAAATGACTACCAATCATTAGCGGACTGGAGTTCTGCTGTGGTGACCCCTAACTGGGAAAAGCCGAAAGAAGAACAAAAAACTATCAAATAACAGCTGTACTAAGGAACATCGTAAGTAGGGAAGCTACAGTATTAATTCTGATTTACAAGTCTGCTCTAAGACCCATCTTGGAATATGGAATGGTCATTTGCATTTATAATACAAACGCTATAAACAGGTTGGAAAAAATCCAAAGGTGTTTCACAAGGCAGATTTACTCTATGAAGCATCTCAATTAAAGGGAAGGATTAAACAAACTCTCAGTCTCTGTTCACAATTAGCTACAAACTTGTAAAATGGGATTTAAGTTTGATTTACAAAAGTAGTCATAACGATATCTACGGAGCTACAATGGGGAAGTTCATTTTCCTCTCCATACTCTGACCCTAAGAATAAAAACAAATTAGCAGTGGTTTCATGACAAAATTCTAACTTCCTTACTATGACTTTGTATATTACAGCTGGAAACTGGTAGAATTCTCTCCCACTGTATTTAAGAAGCTTGAATGCTTTGGTGTCCTTTAAGAAAGAAATAGATGTTTGTTAGGGGGAGACTGTATTTAAAAAGAGTTATGTACTTACCATAACTTGGAATCTGTGCCATCCAGTGTCATTATTCATCAGGGATGGGTCTTGGATCCGTCCTCGGATCTGAGCCAGCACAGTGAGCGACAGCTCATGATCTTGAGCTCCTCCCCTCCCAGGAACCCCTACTACCCATAATCTTCAGATCGAGTTTGCTGGATAAAAATTATCAGGACAGTGAAACTGTCCACAATAAGGAACAGCAGAACCAAATATACCATTACTCCAAGAATCCCCTGGTCATCAGGAGGAGGGGGGGGGTGGAGGGTGGGAACGTGATGAATAATGTCACTGTTTAGCACAGATTCCAAGTTATGGTAAGTACATAGCTCTTTATCTGATGTTATCCGTGTCATTACTGATCACGGATGGGTCTTAGTCCCCAGCTATCCATAACCCTGGGAGGTCTCAAGGAAGCAAAACAAACTGACAGAAACATAAAAATTTATTGGTAAAAGCAAAGCTTGCACTGAAGAAGGGTTGTTATACCTGAAAGCTTTGCTTTTACCAATAAATTTTTAGGTTGATAGTTTGTTTTGTTGCTTTTTCCATCCAACAAGCTGCTACTTTACTATTGTTCTTGTTTGCCACTGATAATGTCTCAAGGAAGGACATACCAGAACACAGAAGAACCAAATGAAGCTCTATCCCTGGACACCAAATCCAACTTGTAATGTGTTACAAAGGTATGGGGATTTGACCAAGTGGCTGCAGCACAAATGTCGTCCAAGGAAGTCCAAGCTCAGAAGGCCGAAGAAGTAGCCACAGACCTAGTGGAATAAGTTTTAATAGGCCTGGGGAGATTCATGTGCTTGTTTTCGTAAATGTGAGGTATACAACAAGCTATAAAATGTAAAATTGACACTTTGGAAATGGCCATACCTTTCCTGGCCTGAGAGAAGGCTTAGAAAAGCTAATCTGATTTTCAAAAACTCTCAGTTCTATTCAAATAGAAGCATAGCTGCCTATGTACGTCCAAGCAATGTAGTTTGTAGTCTCCTTTGTTCGAAAAATTGGGAAAAAAAGACGGGAAGCTAAACTGACTTATCGAGGCTAGTCTCTGAGGCAACTTTAGGAATGAATGAAGGATTGGTCCTGAGAGAAACCCTATCCTTATGAAAAATCATGAAGGGAGGCTTTCTGCAAAAAGCCTGCAATTCAGAAACCCTCTTGGCAGAGGTAATATCCACCAAAAATGCTGTCTTCCAAGACAGAAACCTATTATCACACTTTGCGGCAGGTTAGAACTGGGGTTGTGTCAGGGACTGCAGCACCAAACTAAGATCCCAAGGAGGAGACGGATATTTGAAAGGAGGTCTGAGCAAGAACACACTCTTAAGAAAGGCCTTGCAGAGCCTAGAAGAAAACATGGGGCTATCACTTAGGCAAAAGTTAGAAATAGATGCTAACTGAAGCTTAATAGTCGAGAAGCTCGCTTCTTGCTGAAAACAGGGAGGAAAGGAAAAAAATGTCTGGAACAGAAGCAGAAAAAAGATCAATGCCCCGCTGACGAGCCTACAGGGAGAGAACAATGAATCTGGGCAAACCTCTGAGCTATCACTTGGCTCAGGAGGGACGTCCTGCAGAGGCTGAAAAGCAGAAGATTCTGGCCTAGGTTTCTTGGCCTTCTTCCCAGATTGTCGTCCCTTGGAGCAGAAAGTTCCCGCCGTGTTTTTAGCAAGAAGCTTAAGACATTGATTCTCATGATAAAGCCCCAAAGAAGAAAGCCTACTATGAAGGGTTTTAGGAACAAAGGCCTGACAGACTGAATAGGAAGTATGGTCGTGTGCCAAGCCAAGGGAAAACAGACACTGTTCCTGATGGTCTTTATGGGAAATCTGTTTCCTATACTGGCATTTACCCTTCTTGGATGACCTGAAACCCCCACAACCAACAATATAGCAAAAGAAAGATAAGACAACAAAAAACCCAATGGGGCACTTATTTGTAACAGCTTAGTGAACCAGCAATGGAAGATAGTGTTCGGACTGGTGGCAAAGAGGTTCTGAGGATGGTACATCCAGATGTCATGTTTATGTCGTACACTATGCGAGGACCGTACATGTAACACATGGTGCATCTTAAAGCAACTTAAAGCTTTGGTATACTGGCTGGACGTCAGGCTGCCCTTGGTAGGGGATCCCTATTGTAATGAATACTGCAACAGTAAAATGGAAGGACATCTATTGGTACTGACTGTCCCTGTCAAGTAGAATGACTGGAAGGAGAAGCAGTCCCCACTTGAGGTTGAGACACAGCCAAGCTGGAAAATAACACTATCTTTTGGTCAGGCCAAAACCCTTTCAAAAGCCTCGAAGGTTGAAGACACAATCACGGGCCGAAGAAGCCTCTTCACCATCTGAGTATGAAGGAGACTTCCTCGTCCCAATGGGCCTCTGCTCTCAGACAGACCCAAGATGTCAAGAACGAATGTCCCAAGAGATAGAGATGGGTCCAAAGACTGCAGAGTTTGCTCATATCCCCAAGACCAGGCATCAACATTTTGCCTCCGATACTCATCCTGATCCAACTACATTGGAGTTGACAGATTCAAGGACGCTGCTGGTGAAGTCATTTTGACTACTGGCACCTGCAAAGGCACAGCAGGGGGAGCTTGGATCTGTGCCAGCTAGACCTGAAGGGTGGACAGGTACTGGAAATAACAGACGGGACCTGTACCCAAGATATTAAGAGAATAATCTCTCTTGAATTAGAATAAGAGAGGCTGAACATTTACCTCAGGTGTTTAAAGTTGATGGCACCAGGAGAACACAGAGCTGAATCTGCATTCTCAAGAACATTGTCATTCTATCAACATCCATCTCTGTAAGCCTTCTGGATGACTTGGCAGACTTCAGGGATGATGCCACAGAAAATGGCCTGGAATATCTCTTCTCATAAAGGATTGGTGAGTGAAGTCCTGAGAATCACTGGTTCCGGGGTAAAATGGAGCCATGGAGTGGACCCATAAGGTCTGACTTCCAAGGTGTCTTAGGATCCAGACCCTAAGAATCTGTTGGATCCAGGGACCTTTTCACGTATCTTATTCCTCTATTCTTTGTTTTGATTTTTACTTTTGTTTCTTTTTTTTTTTTATTTAGATTTCAGTTAATCCAGTTTCTTGACTGATAAAATAGGAGTAGTAATTTGAGAAGACCATGTCTGAGGGAGAAGGAAAAAAAAATTATATACTCACAATAACATTCCATCTGTGTTGCCCATTTTCATTCTTACTCACCCAACTGGGTTTGGATTCGATTCTCAGAGCCAACTCGGCCACTTCTTCTAGATTGTAGGACACTTGAACTCTCGAGCTCCTCCCTTTACCCATAATGCCCAAGACACCAAACATACCTCAGACCTAGTTTGCTGCCACAGATACATAGAGCAGTGGAAATTAAGAAAGGAGCTGAAACAGGTAACAGAGGTTCCTCCACAACTCTTCAATCTATCCAGTAGTTAAACAAGGAGGGGGTCAGTGGGTGAGAAGTTGAGGAAGAATGAAATTGGATAACACAGATGGAATGTTATGTTGAGTACATGACTTTTTTATCTGATGATGTCATTTTCATTAATTCCTCAGCAAATGGGACAGAGTCTCCAGCTACCTAAATCCCAGGAGGACTCGAAGGAAGGATATTGCGGGGCACAGCTGAGTCAAAGGCTGCTCTTACTCTAGAGACCAGATCCAATTTGTAATGAGAAATAAAGCTATGAAGATTAACCCAAATTGCACAAATATCATCCAAGAAAGTTCTAATCAAAAAGACTGAGGAAGTCACCATAGACCTCACAGGAAGTCACCATATACCTCACAGAATGATCTCATGGAGGCTTTGGA
This sequence comes from Protopterus annectens, assembly GCF_019279795.1. Classification (NCBI taxonomy): domain Eukaryota; kingdom Metazoa; phylum Chordata; order Ceratodontiformes; family Protopteridae; genus Protopterus; species Protopterus annectens. The sequence goes on along the minus strand of NC_056746.1, from coordinate 750,542,026 downwards.
AAAGGCAAACCCACTTTTTCATAAACAAAGATAATACAATTTGTCACCCACTTGGCCAAAGTCATTTTAGATTCTGGTTTGCCTAGTTTTGAACCAGGAAAGGAAACAAACAATTGTTCAAATTTTCTCAAATCTTTGGTTCTGTGAAGGTAGAAGTGTAACTGTCTATAGCCATCCAAAAGATATAACATATATTCTCCTTTGTTTGAAAAGTTAAGAAAGAAGACTGGGAGACTGATGACTTGATTAATAATGGATTCCGACACTACCTTTGATGAAAAGGAAGGATTGGTCTGTAAAGAAACCCTGTCCTTGTGAAAAAATAAATGAGGTTTAGAGGACAGTGCTTGAATCTCAGACATTCTTCTGGCAGAAGTGACAGCAACTAGGAAAAGAGTTTTCTCAAGTCAAAAATTTCATATCGGATCTAGCTGGTGAAAAAGGGGGGCTGAGGCAAGGTCTGAAGAGCAATATTTAAATCCCAAGATGGGGTAGGATTTTTTTAAAAGTGGTCTAAGTAGGTAGGTTCCCCTGAAAAGGGCTTTACAAAGCTTGAGGAAGCTAAAGTATAATTATTTACTCCTATATTAAAGTTGGGAATAGCTATAATTGTATTCTGATAGTTGAAGAGCTGGCACCTTCAATAAAAATTGTAGCTAAAAAGTCAAGAAGCCTTGATTAGGGTGCTGAAAAGGAGTCAAATTTTTTTTGTGGGCATACAAACAAAAAAAAAAAAGTTATGTGCTTACCATAACGTTCCATGTTTGTAGTCCATCTCGCCCTTCATTCTTACATATGGGTTCGGAGCCGATCCTTGGCTCTGACTCGGCCGATTACAAAGCTCAAAGTCTCTCAGTTGGCTCATGGCAAGGTGGGTATCTCACTAGTAAGAATCCCCAGATCTTGTTTGCTGCTGTCTAAAAAAGTAATAAAAGGTATTTCCAGAAGGAACAACAAAGATGAAAGGTCTCCACCCTACAGAAGATAGATACTATCTTGTCTCCAGATCCTCCAAGGATACATGGACAGGGGTAGGTGGGTGGGTTTGCACGAATGAAGGGTGAGATGGACTACAAACATGGAACGTTATGGACAGTACATAACTTCTTTATGTTCTGTAGTCCTTTTTCTCGGGTGGCTCACAGGAATATACTCCTAAAAACCATGGAACCAAAGGAGGCTCTACCCCTTGAGGCCAAATCCAATATGTAAAGAGTAATAAAGGTATGAGGGGTAGCCCAAGTTGCTGCTGCCCATATACTGTCAATTGGGACTCTGGCTTGAAAAGCAGCAGATGTGGATACAGATCTGGTAGAATGAGCCTTAATTTTAAACGGGAGTTCTTTGACATTGGAAGAGTACATAAACAATATACAATTTGAAATCCAACTTGATAATGTAATCTTAGAGATTGGCATACCTTTTCTTGTCTCAGTAAAAGATACATACAATTGGTCTGATCTTCTAAGCTTCTTGGTTCTTTGTAGATAGAACCTTAACTGTCTGTGAACATCAAAGTTGATGAAACTTATATTCCGCTCTGTCTGAATGATTCGGAAAAAAGACTGGCAGTTCAATAGTTTGATAAATATTAGATTGAGAGTAAACCTTGGGGATGAAGGACGGATTTGTACGAAAGGAAACTCTGTCTCTATGAAAGATCAAGTAAGGAGGTTTGACTGACAGCACTTGTAACTCTGTCATTCTTCTGGTGGATGTAATGGCTAGCTACTAGAAAAATGGTCTTCCATGAAAGGAACTTTAATTCACAAGTATGTGTGGGTTCAAACGACAGGGAAGTAAGTTTGGACAGAACAAAATTGAGATCCCAGGGAGATACAGGTTCCTGAAAGGGAGGTCTCAGCAAGTTAATGCCTTTTAAAAATGATTTACACAATCTGTGTCATTCTTCTGGTGGATGTAATGGCTAGCTACTAGAAAAATGGTCTTCCATGAAAGGAACTTTAATTCACAAGTATGTGTGGGTTCAAACGACAGGGAAGTAAGTTTGGACAGAACAAAATTGAGATCCCAGGGAGATACAGGTTCCTGAAAGGGAGGTCTCAGCAAGTTAATGCCTTTTAAAAATGATTTACACAATCTGTGAGCCATAAGATTAGGTTCATGTTGCCCGAAATGGAAATTGGAGATCCCTACCAATTGAATTTTGACTGTAGCTGATCCCTGATGAAAATGTTTGGTTAGGAATTCTAACACCAAGGGAATGGAGGCTGCGTAAGGATCTATGTTTTTTTCTCATGCCCAGATAGAAAACCTTTTCCATTTGCTAGCATATAATTTTCTCGTAGAAGACTTGTGAACAGATGTGAGGATATGTGCAACTGCAGGGGAGAAATCATGAAGCCTGACTAGGCATGGAAGTGGAGCAGCCACGCTGTCAAGTTGAGGGTGTGGAGACAGGGGTGGAAAGTGCCTGACATGTGTCAGAATGTCTGGTACTGGGTCCATGGATCATCCAGAAGGTGACCCCGAGAAAGGGGAACCAAATCTGACGAGGCCAGTGAGGAGTGATAAGAATCCTTCTGCTTCCCAAGGTCTTTGCTTTCTGAATCACTTTCGATATTAACAGAAAGGGAGGGAATGCATAAAGAAGTCTCGAGGGCCAATTGTGAACAAGTGCGTCTCTTGGTGTCTCCCCCGGGGGGGGGGGGTAAGGGAGAAGTAGCTGCTGCATTTGGCATTGATTGGGCTGGCAAACGGATCGCAGCAAGGATGTCCCCATTTGCGGAAAATCTGTTCAGCGACTTTCTGATTCAGAGGCAACTCGTGAGGCATCAAGATTGCCCTGCTGAGCTTGATGGCTATCACACTGATTGTCCCCGGGATATGCATTGCAACTAGAAAGCGTTGGGAAGACACAAACAGCCTCTCGACATAGAGGGTAGGATCTGGTTCCTCCCTTTTTTTTTTATATACCATACCACTGACATTGTCTGAATGGATTGCTATTGTCCCTAGAGGAAGAAAGTCGTGAAGTGCTTGCAATGCTAGTAGCACTGCTCTCATCTCTTGGACATTGATAAGCAAGTGAGCCTCGGGTTCTTGCCATGTGCGCCTTGGACTCTCCTGCCTAGATAATGCCCCCCCCATCTGGAAGGCATCCGTGGTCACAGTAGCAATGGGCTGGCGAGGAATGAATGGTGTCCCTATCGTTAGTTGATTGGACTGAATCCACCAACGAAGGTCCCTTTTGCAAGATTCCATTATTAAAATAGGATGAGACAGAGGCAGTTGTTGAAGAGACCACTGGGAAAAGAGTAGCCACTGAAGGATTCTCATATGCAGTCTGGCTAGAGGAACTAGAGTTATAGTAGAGGCCATGGTTCCTAGAAGTTTGAGCACTGTCTTGGCTTTGACTCTATGTTGTGGAAGTAGACTGTACAGCTGTTGTCTTAGATTTTCTATTCTGTCTGCAGGAAGGCGAGCCATCATGGCGACTGTGTCTATTTCTGCGCCTATAAAAGTCACATGCTGAGAGGGTGACAAGGCAGACTTTTCCCAATTTATAGTAATCCCTAACTGAGTGCAGACTTGGATGGCTGAATCCCTGGCTTGTAGAAGTAGGTGCCTGGTGGTGGCAGTCAGGAGCCAGTTGTCCAGGTATGGAAACATTTGGAATACAAGACGTCTCAAGTGAGCCATCACTACCGCCATACATTTGGTGAACACCCTGGGGGCTGTGGTGAGAACAAAGGGCAGAGCACGAAATTGGTAATGACTGGATCCCAGCCAGAAGCGAAAATAACTCCTCGATGTTCTGTCCATTTTTATGTGGTAGTACGCATCTTGGAGGTCTATGGTGCACATCCAATTGTATTTCCCTAACAAAGGGAGTATAGACTGCATTGTTACCATTCGGAACTTGGACTTCTTCACTGATTCATTTAAGTTGCTGAGATCCAAAATGGGCCTCCAGTCCCCTGTTCGTTTTGGCATTAAAAATAATTTGGAGTAAGTTCCGAATCCTATCTGGTCTGCAGGGACGGTTTGGATGACTCTCTTTTGAAGCAACTTTTGGACTTCTATAGTTGCTTGTTTCCTGTAATTGGGTGGATCATCTGGGATTTTCTTGGTGGGATGAGGTGGAAAAGAGAAGGGTATGGAGTATCTTCTGGAAATTATTCTTTGTACCCACTTGTCTTGGGTGATGTCGTGCCAGGCTTCTGGATACAAAGATAAGCGACCTCCGACTAGCTCCAGAGAAGCACAGTCGGGCCCCACTTCAGGAGTGCTGATAGGGATGTCCACAAAAGGAATCACGGCCACCCTGATTTTGCGGACCCCCCTGCCTCTTGGGCAACGTCTAACATTACATCCTCCTCCTCCTCTGCCTCTGAAGGAGGAATCACCTTGTGCGTCTGGAAAAAATCTCTGAGATTTCTTGAACCACATTTTCCTGCCTCTCTGACCCTTAGGGTATGGTCTAGAGGGGACAGAAAAACATACTCCCACGGCAGAGAGAATTTTCCCTTCCTGCTCACACCTGGTGAGTGTATCTTTTACCTTTGGTCCAAACAGAGAGGAACTGTCAAAGGGAGTGTTGGTAAATGTAGATTTGAAGGGCTCCGCAAAGTTATATAAATGCATCCAGGAGTGTTTCCTAAGGGAATCTCCTGAACCCACTGCCCTGCTCGCTCCATCTGCTGCATAAGATATCAGCCTCATGGAGGAGTTAACAATGGAGTTTAAGGTAGACAACTGAGCAGTAACCTTCTCATGGACTCCTTCAGTTAATGCACCTTGGAGAGTATCTCCTAGCTCCTTTAGGATATCTCTTTGAAGCCTAGTAAAATGGGTGAGGTAATTCAGCGATCTGATTGTAAACGCCACTGAAGAGAAAATACACTTCCCGTATCTATCCATCATTCGAGACTCCTTGTTCGGTGGATGGACAGATGAGGAAGTTTCCGCTAGTTCCTTCTTTGTGGCTGCTGCCACCACCATGGCATCTACAGGCACACCTTTAGTCAAAAACTCTTTGTCTTTGGGGGCTGAAAGGAATTTGTTGGGCCTTCTGGGGACTGGTTCTATGGCATCAGGAGTTTCCCACACCTTTTGAATAACTAAATCTCATTGAAAGGTGGAGAAACCCAAGAGGCTGAAGGTTGAGACCAGAAAGCCTTCAGGTACACTGACTCCTCATCAGAAGGGGTGACAGTGGGCCAGCCACCTCTCTGTTTCAGGATCACTAGAATATCTACAAAGGAGATATCATCAGAGGACGACCTAGGGGACCTTTCTGACTCCTCGAAGTCAGTGTCAGAGGTGATGGACTCATCAGGGGAGTCTACATGTTTCCTCTTGCAAGTTCTCCTCAGAGGAGGCTCCTCAAAAGGGTATTCTGGTGAAGTCTCGGAAGACTGGGGGCCACCCAATGGGGTCTCCTGAGGCTGCAGATCTCTGCTGTCAAGAGAAAGATAGAGATGATGCTGAGACAGAGGTCGGAGCTTGAGGGGGAAGAGCTTCGGTACCCTTGTGTGGAGCTGAAGACCTAGACAGCACACGCCTCATCATCTCGAAGGCAGATCTCTCTGGCTCCGAGGACACACCCGGTTCTGAGGAAGTGGAAATAGCCCTCAGCTCCAAAACGATTAGCTCCGAGACAGATGTAGGATCCGAGCTCAACCTAACCAATGCACTGAGAGGAAGGCTCGGAACTGAAGTCGTCCAGGTCCAAGCATTCCTGTTGGGGCCGACTGGTGAGCTTCGGCTCCTAGACACCAAGGATGGCGCCAAAGGTGCTGGAGTGGAACTCGACTCTGAGACAGACACTAGAGGTGCTGGAACCGAAGGTTCTACAAAAAGTGGCACCGATAGCTCTGGCTCCGAAAGACCAACATGGGTCAGAGGAGGAACAGTATGGCCTTAGACAGCTCTGGATCTCATTGGGTCAGAGCCAGTAACAAATCAGCTAGCGCCGACGACTTCAAGAGTCTAAGCACTACTCTCTCTACATCCTCTTCAGAAAGACTCTTGGATGATCTGGAAGACAAGGTAGGTGACCAAGATCTCTGCAAAATCGGAGATCTGAGAGTTGGGGAGACCGGTAATAATTCTCTAGACCGGCTCCGAGGTAAATGTTCAGTAGTTGGCTCCAAAAAGCTTGAGGCCGACACTGGAGTTTCGATATTGATAACCTCGACTGGCTCCAAGGACAGTGGAGCCGAAAATGTAGAAGGTTTGTTCAATTTTGAGATTTTTTGTGGAGGTCGAGATAAAATAGTTGGTGTGGAAAATGTCTCTTGGCCGACTTGACTTTCTTTTTTAGAAGAGGGCAACTTGGAATGTGATGATGAAGAGCTGGCTAAATCTTCCTCAAAGGAAGGCTTAAGGAGATCTTTCAGGATCAATTTCTTCTTCCTTTCCTGGAGAACCCGAGATCTGAAGGAGTGACAAAAGGAACACGGTCTCCTGAAGATGTACGACACCTAGACAATAAATACAACTACTATGTCAGTCAGTCAGTGACATTTTTTGAGAGCATTTGAGACACTTTTTAAAACCCGAAGGTTTATGATCCCTAGACTCCTTAGACATACTGTCACAAACAACACAGGAAGGAAAGCAGGAAGAGAGTACAAGGTCCTCTAACTTAAATGGGCCTAGCCCTGCAAGAAGCACTGCACACAAGGAAAAAACAACAGAGGACTAGGTCCTCTAACTTAAACGGGCCTAATCCTGTTCAAGAACAACAGACAAAGACGAGCAAAAAACAGAGGACTAGGTTCTCTAACTTAAACGGGCCTAGCCCTGCTGAGAAAACAACAGTAGAGAAAGTTTAATAGAGGACTAGGTCCTCTAACTTAAACTGACCTAGCCGTAAACAGAGAAGCTATGTCAAGGATTTCCTACAAGAATTGCAATAATTCAACGACACACTAACTAGCTAATAAGAATAAATAAAAGAACACTGCACACAGCTATCAATTGTATACTACTATTCTAGTCAAAAAAATACAAGATCAGAAAAAGGTCCTAACCCAAACATGGACCTATGCTAAGATATGTAAATATAGTAAAACAAACTAGCACACCAAGAAAGGGACACCACTCAGAGGAGAAAAAGGCCTGCAGAAGTGATGGCCAACAAGTTTTCAATAACAACTTTGCAAAATTTCAAAAACACACTACTAATTTACTATCTATAATAACAATGACTAAGTTATTTATACTAAGCTACTACTATAATGAAAAAGCGATCACTATAAATAAGAATAATGAAGAAAAATCCAACTAAGCCATGACCAAGAAAGAAAGCACTTCTGAACTTGTACACACGGCAAACGAGATCTGAGGATTTTTACTAGTGCACTATGGGATACCTACCTTGCCACGAGCCAACTGAGAGACTTCGAGCTTTGTAATCAGCCGAGCCAGAGCCGAGGATCGCCTCCGAACCCATATGTAAGAATGAAGATGAGATAGGACTACAGAACATCAAACCTCTTCCACTGACTTTTATAAACTTTCTTAGTGGAAGCTTTATGGGAAGATAATAAGATATGACAGACAGGAGAAGAGAGCCTGGGCTGTCTAACAAGCAGTACAACTGGAGAAACCATGTGGCCAACTTGAGCCCTGAAACATCCAGATGAAACAGGTCTGGTGGGAGAGACAGGAGATCTGGAGTTGGATCCACAATTCAGGATGGCTGTAGAAGATGAGGCCAAAGGAAGGGAAACGAAATTTGAAGACGCCAATATGGAGGAATTAGGTGGGGATCAGTCAAAAGAACTTGCTGCACTTGTTGTTGAGGGGAGATGCAAAATGGTCACAACAAGGTTGGCATCACTGACTGAAAATCATCTTCACCAAGCTGATATTGAGAGACCACTCATGAGGCATTAGAATGACCTGCTTAACTTGTCTTCGGTCATGTTGGACTTCCCCAGGATGTGCATTGCTATCAGTAAACAATTGGAGATCACCCATTGCCATACTCTCATAGTTTCTAGGCAAAGAGGGTATGATCTGGTTCCCCCTTGTTTGTTGATGTACCACACCCCCGCCATGCTGTTCGCCTGAATCGATACTGTCCCAGTAGGAAAAGTGTCTTGAAAGGCCTGCAACACTAGCAGGACAGCTCCCATTTCCAGGACATTGATATTCGTGTTGGCCTCTTTGAGGGACCATATGCCTTAGACTGCACTTCCCAAGAAGTGCTCCCCACCTGATGTGAGAGATGTTTGTGGTCACTAAGGCCTTGGGTTGAGGAAGAACAAAGGGGGCAACCTTCTTGTTATTTGATGGTGCTTACCAATATGGGGGACCACTGTAGCACCCCCACTGTTAGGTCTTCCCTAGTGAGATCTAACCACAAATCAGAGTCATTCGAAGTGACTATCACACCTGATAAACACCCCCACCAGCAGCAATTAAATTAAAAAAACTTCTCCAAAGCACATTATAACCTCTTACGGGATGATATACACAACTTTACTACACATCCCCCCTCAGATGGAACCGGCAACTATGTCAAGTTCTACACCAATGCTTAATACAAACACCTGTATAACTTCACTGACTCAGCTGTACCTGACAGGATAAAAATAAAACCTCCTCAAGGAAGAGAAAACTTGCCTGGTGGGCAACTGCCATTAACAAGTTTTACAATAAAAGGAAGAAATTACTGTTTAAAAGTAAGAGGGAGCAAGCCCTAAACTGGAAACACTCCCTCATCAGCTTAAACAAGCAAATACAACTTCTTGTGAAGTCCTCCAAAGCAAATGACAAATCCAAATTAGCTTCCTCAATAAGGACAACCATAGGTGTTCTTTAGTTACATTCGTAACCTAAGGCCCAGATCTGTGCCGAACTGGTAGTTAATGATACCACGTATACTGAGTCAGTGGACGTAGCTAACCTGTTAGCTGCCAGTTTCTGTGAAAACCTTACTCCCCTGTCCCCACCACACGTACCCCCATGACATCCCTAACACCTGTACTTTACCTTGCATCTGTAAAAAGCAGGTCATAAACTTCCCCTCTAAGGCCAAAAACACAATTGATGGGACCTGATAACATCCCAGGTTGTTTCCTACATGGGGGTCAAACAAGAGTTAGCAACACCACTGGGTACTCTTTTCAGTGACAGTCTAAGCACCGGCTTCATCCCAGCTGAATGAAAAACGGCCACTTTTATTCCCTTGCACAAAGGTGGTGCTTTCACTGACCCCAGGAATCATCATGGACCTTATCAACAAAGATACAGATAATCTCCAAACACTCGACCATACTCAGTTTGATTTGTCAAAGGGAGATCATGCCTGTTAAACCTGGTGGACTTCTTAGAGCCAGCCACCAAGGCCTTGGACAAGGGGAAATCTGTGCATACAGCCTGCCTAGATTTATGCAAGGCTTTTGACACTATCCCTCCACTCAGGCATCATTGACAAACTCAACCGGCTAGGAACTGAAAGCACAACTCCAAGTAGTCAAAACTTTTTCAAATGATATATAAAGATCATTTGGTCTTGATATATGTGCAGAAATAAGCTTTAAAGCAAAGAACTGCAACACCAAGAAAACATCAGTTTGGGGCAAGAATGTGTCCAGAATATGTCTGGAAATGAATGTACTATTTTTCTATGCCTGGCATACAGGCATAGAGCCCACTCTAGTGGACCTCCTGCATATCTACAAAAAGAAGTTACGTCTTACCATAACATTCCATCGGTGTTGTCGATCTTCATTCATTCTTGACTGTTGGGACAAACCCATCCTTCGAGGAATCTGTCTTCTTGCAGGCTTTTCGTGCCCGGCCATCTGTTTGGATGACTCTCTTCAAAAGCAGCTTTTGAATTTCTGGTGCTTCTATATTCCTCTGACTGGGTGGAACATTGGGGTTCGCTTTTGTGGTTTGGGCAAAGAATGAAGGGAATGTGGTAACCTTTGGTAATTATCGTCTGCACCCAGGAATCCGATGTTATTACTGATCTACTTTGTAATGAGTGATGAAGGTATGATGAGAAGACTAACTGGCTGCTGCACAAATGTCATCTAAAGAAGCTCTGGCATGAAAGAATGCAGAAGTAGCTACTGCTCTTGCAGAATAGGCTTGAGCTGTTTTTGGGAGCTGGAGCCCTTTTGAATGATAAATGAAGGTGATGCAGTCTCTAAGTCACTTGGACAAGGTAACCTTAGAAACTGGGTTACCTAGATGGAGAGAAGAAAATGCTACAAAAAGTTGGTTTCATTTTCGAAATAATTTAGCCCTGTGAAGATAAAAATGTAGTCGCCTGTGTGCATCAAGAAAATGGAAAGCATATTCTCTCTTGTTTGAAAAATTTGGGAAAAAGACTGGTAAACTGTAAAGTCTGATTAATATTAGTTTGGGATACAACCTTGGGCAAAAAGGAAGGACTGGTTTGAAGCGCAACCCTATCTTTATGAAAAATTAAGTATGAAGGTGGGCACAACAGAGCCTGAAGTTCTGAGACCCTTCTGGCAGAAGTGAGGGCTACCAAGCATAGGGTTTTCCAGGACAGATATTTTAAGTCAAAAGTTGTCGATGGTTCAAAGGGTTCCGATTCAGGGCCTGAAGGACCACAGTTAAATCCCAAGGAGGGAGAGGTTCTTTGAATGGAGGTCTTAGCATTAGAAGACCTTTTAGGAATACTTTACACTGTTTGTGTGACCTCAGAGGAGCACCTTCCAGTCCTGTATGGAAGTTTGAGATTGCAGCTAGTTGCACTTTACTCACTGATGTAAGGGAACCTGACTGGTAAAGTAAGACTAAAAAGTCTAATACCTTGTGGATAAGACTTGAATATGGATCTATTCCATTGTCTAGAGCCAGTCTATAAAATTTTGCCCATTTGCTTTGGTATAATTTCCTTGTAGATGATTTGTGGTGAGCAGTAATAATCTGTCGGACAGGTGAGGAAAGAGAAGGATGCCTGGGAATCCTGGGAACTGGAGAAGCCATGCAATGAGCTTGCGGTTTTGGAGATTCGGATGCACCATGCCCTCCGGATGAGACAGCAGATCTGGAACTGGGTCCAGAATCCATGGCTTCCGAATCAAATGAGGCCACAGGAAGGGAAACCAAACTTATCTAGGCCAGAAGGGGACAATGAGGATTATAGAGTTCTCCGCCCTTTTGGCTTTCTTCAGGAAATGTGAAATGAGAGGAATTGGGGGGAAAGCATAAAGCAGACCAGGAGGCCAAATGTGGAGAAGAGCTTTTCTAGATGACTTCCCCTGAGGGGGGATTAGAGCAAAGTAACTTCTGCACTTGTTGTTTAGAGGAGAGGCAACAGCGGGTAAGATTTGGTTCCCCCTTCTTTATGTACCAGACTACTGACATGTTGTCCGCCTGAATAGCTACTGTTCCTAGAGGGAGGACATCTTGGAATACTTACAATGCTAACAGCACTGCCCTCATCTCTAGTATATTTATGTGCAAGTTGGCCTCCAACTGGGACCACGTGCCTTGGACTGTCCTTCCCAGATAATGCCCCCCCACCTAGTCTGGGAGGCATCTGTGATCACTGTGGCTTGAAGCTGGGGGAGAATGAAAGAATGACCCATGAGAATCTGGCTGGAGCATAGCCACCACAACAGGTCATGCTTGCAATGTTTGTTGTTGTTGTTGTGTCTTTCGGCTTTTCCTGGTTAGGGGTCTCCACAGCAGAACTCATGTCCGCTAATGATTGGTAGTTGATTTTTAAATGCCGAGTTACCAGCCCTGACGCACAACCTTCAACGAAGGTACGCCCATTCATGCACGTCTCCACGCAGAAGATGCTCTAGATGAGAATCGAACCGGACAGCATCTTACTGTGAGGCGACAACGCTACCGCAGCACACTAATCAGAATTAGTTGAGACATTGGTTGGTAAATGAGAGACCATTGGGATGCTAGTAGCCACTGCAATATCCACATGTGATATCTCACCAAGGGGACTAGAGTGATTGTTGCTGCCATGGAGCCTAAGGTTTGAAGAACTAATTTTGCTGGGACCTTGACATTGTGTAGCAATTGACCAGCCTGAGATCTTATGAGTTGTAGCCTTTCTGGAAGGAGAGATGCAATTCACAAGGTAGTGTCTAAGTGGGCTCCAATGAAGTCCAGTTTTTGAGTGGGTTGAAGTGTGGACTTTTCGAAGTTTATGGTTATTCCTAGAGATGCACAGAGATGTATGGTATAATCTCTTGCCCCTTCTAATTGATGTCTGGTGGCAGCAGTGAGGGGCCAGTCATCGAAATACGGAAATACGCGAAACCCTTGCAGTCTTAGATGAGCTGCTACCACTGCCATGCATTTGGTAAACACCCTGGAGGCTGTGGTGAGTCCAAAGGTCAGTGGTCTGAATTGGAAATGACTGGCTCCCAGCCAGAAGCACAAAAACCTCCTGGAGCTCTTTCTCATTTTTATGTGGTAATAAGCATCTTGGAGGTCGATAGAGCACATCCATTCATCTTTTTCCAGGAATGGAAGTATCAACTGAACCGTGACCATCCAGAATTTGGTTTGTTGAACTGGCTTGTTGAATCGGCTGAGATCCAAGATGGGTCTCCAGTCCCCTGTTTTCTTACGCACTAAAAAGAATCTTGAGTAAAGTCCGGATCCTTTCTGGTCTGGTGGGACTTTTTGGATGACTCTTTTGCTTAGCAGTTTTTGAATTTCTAGAACTGCTTCTTCCATGAGACTGGGTGGTACATCTGAAAGTTTTTTCTGGGGTTTTGGAGGTTGTGATAGAGGAATTTGGTAAACTCTGGATATGATTCTCACACCCATTTTTCTGTTAAGATTTGCCAGGCATACTGGTGCAGAGAAAGTCGTCCCCCAACTGCCTCCAGAAGTGGGCAATCGGGCATCCATTCAGGGGTGCTGGTAGGAAGCTCCAGAGAAGGTCTCTCTGGATTCCTGATTCTGCAGTCCATTTGTGCCACTATGGTGGCATCTTCCATTGCTTCCCCCTCTGCCCCACAGAAAGTCTTTGCCTTGTGAATCCTGGAAAGACCCTTTGGATTTTTTAAACCATATTCTCCCACTTCTCTGGCTACCAGAATATGGTCTCCGAGGAGTGGAGAAACGCATGCCGCTGGCAGAAAGGGTCTTGCTGTCCTTTTCACATCTGTCTAGGGTATCTTTTATCTGGAGACCAAACAGGGAAGATCCATCAATGGAGCCTTGACGAATGACACTTTAAACGGCTCCACAAATTCGCACAAGCACATCCAGGAATGCCTTCTAATGGCTATGCCTGAACCTGCTGCCCTAGTATTCCCTTCAGTTGCATGGGCAACAAGCTTCATGTATGAGTTAGAAATTGCTTCTAGGTTGCAAGCTGAGAAGTAACTTTATCTCATACCTCTTCAGCTACTGCTCCTTCAAGGGTATCGGAAAGCTCCTTGATCAAATCCCTCTGTAGTCTTGTAAAGAGCGCCATAAAATTCAAGGGCCTTACAGCAAAGGCTGATGAAGCATAAACGTGCTTCCCAAACCTATCCAAAAGTCCTAGACTCCTTATAGGAGGATGGATAGTAGGACTTTCCTTGGCAAGTTTCTTTCTGGTGGCTGCCGCTACCACCACGGCATCAATGGGAATTTCTTTGGCCCAATGTGGTTCCTCTTTAGGGGCTGATAATAGGGTAATCCTATGACTAGGCTTGTAAAGGCCCCAGGGCCATTAGCCTAGTACACACCAATGAACCTATAATACTCAATCAGATCTCTCAGGGGTTGGCTCTATGGCATCAGGCATCTTCCATGCCCGGTGAGCGATTAATTTAATAAGATCGCCAGTGGGTGGAGAGAGCCAATAAGTAGAGGGTTGAGCATGAAAAGACTTCAGGTATACAGATTCCTCTGAGGAAGGTTGGGAGGAGGACCAGCCACCACTCTGTTTCAGGATTTCAAGAATGTCCCCAAAGGAAACATCATCAGGGGGTGACCTGGGGGAATCTTCTCCTTCATCAAAGTCAGTATCTTCAGTGAAAGACTCCTCAGGGGAGTCTAAGTGCTTCCTCTTGCACTTTCTTTTCACAGGGACTTCCTCAAGGGGATGATCTGGGAAAGTATCCAAAAAATAGACTACCAAGGTAGGTGTTACCTGAGACTTTTGTGCTCTTTGTCCTGGGGGTGAGACTGATGGTAGCTCAGGTCGAGGGGAATATCGAAATCTGTCCTGACAGGGACGGCACAGACGGAGTCTCCAATAGATAATGACCTCTCCATAATGCGGAAGCTGCCCCCCCCCCCTGTAGAGGGGTGGGAGCCAGGAACCAAAATAGACCCCTTCGGAACCAGGGTCACAACCCACACCAAGGAAGCTGCCTCCGGACAGAAGCCTGGGTCGGCGCTGCAAAGGCCGAGGCACCGAGATACTGACTGTTCTGAAGGAATTGAAAATGTACCATGCATCTTGGACCTGACCAGAGAATCTCAACCCCAGGTGGTCTCCGATGCCAAAAGCTCAGAGCTAATCAAGGCGGTCCTTAGAACCGGAGACAAAGATAATACCGGAACTGAGAAAGTCACGGCCAGGAGTGTCGGGATCGGAGGCTTTAAAGGATCAACAAGAGTTGGAGTAGGAGGATATGAGGGTGTCATAGGAGTAATGGTTCCAACGCCGATGTGGCTTAGAAGCAAGTGCAATCCCCTCGCCACTAGTAGCTGATCCACCAGTCTCACAATGTCCATCTCTGAGAGACTCTTAGTAGAATAAACAGATGCAGTGGAAGGAGATTTCGGAGCTCTCACTTCCACAAAAGGAGTGTCCTTTAATGGGTTTATAGATGGGGAGTAGGATGTTCTTGGGAGTGGAAGCAGCCCCAATTGCTTCGGTATCGATATATCAGTAGGTACTGAAGAAGAAGCAGACGGCTCTGAAGCCAATGTAGTAGTAGCAGTAGTCGGTGCAGTGAAATCTTCCAGTGCTGATGAACTCTTCAGTACTGAGGAAGGTCTAGGTATTTTCCTTGACGGTTCCAAGGACTTTGGAACCAAGGAAGGCCTTTTTTTTGAGGTGGGAGAAGAAGAGGAAGATGAAGAAGTGCCAGCTTTCTTTCTGGACTCAGAAATGGCCTGCTCAAATCCAGTTTTAAGTAGTCCTTTTAATATTAATTTGTTTTTTCTTTCTATTAAAGTACGAGTAGAAAACCTGTGACAAATCACACAGTTCTCTTGCAAATGTATTTTACCAAGCCAATATACACACAGGGTATGCCTGTTTGAACTGGGCATTTTGCCTTCACATTTCTTTCACCTTTTAAATCCAGCGGTGCCCTTACAGGGTTTAGAAGGAGAAAGTTTCTCCTGTTGTTCCACCATAACAGGTTCAAGCAGTCACACGAGAAAGAAATATAGATAAAGCACAATTTTTTTTAAAAATAGAAAGTAGAAAGAAAAATACCAGCAATGGTATGATAGACTACCTTTAAAAGTAATAAACAAAAGTGAAAGGGAGTACCAAAAATGGTACTTGACAGTCTACCAACAGTAGAGGAGAGACGGATAGAAACCAGCTACAATAAGAAGAGGGAAGAGCGGGTAAAAATTAGAAATTACAAATTAAGCCAAAGTTTGAGAGAGTGAACGAATGCGTCTCGTCTGTGAAGTGGCAAACGCGATCCGAGGTAATCTCTGTGAGAAACATTATGGGTAGAGCCTGGCTCGACAGTTTGGACAGTATGAGCTGAAGTAAATGGCTATCTTGGTTCCGAGGTTTGGAAGTGAACCCACTGTCAAGGATTGAGTGAAGAATGACAACATCAGATTTACCCATTCTACAGACTTAAACCTTGCCTGTGATATAAATAGGTTCTGCTGGGGAGATAGGTATATATCCCACAGATTACCATGTCTATGGATCAGGCTCCCCATATACGAGAACTAGAGTTCCTCCCGAACCCAATTCAAGTGCAACTTGGACAATTGGATGGGAAACCGGAAATCCATCCCTGGTTTGGCACCTAGGTCTCTAACGGACACATGTAACCTGTAAATGGTTATCTCCCAAACCCCTGCTTACACTTATCAAGGGTATCAGAACTTGTCAGAGATTTGGGATGCATGGCTAGGCTTAAAAAGGCCCTTGTGGTCGTTAGCCTATTAAACACCTGCGAACCTATAAAAGAACTTGCACAAGAGGGCATGTATAAATATTTGGGAATTGATGAGGGTTCAGCAATAAAACATGAACAAATGTGAATAAAACTTAGTATGGAATATTTTAGAAGACTTAAATTAATCCTGAAAGTAGCGTTGACATGTAAATTCACGCTATAAACCAATTTGCTCTTACTATCCTATCTTAACAGTTTTGGAGTTATTGACTGGCCCCAAAATGTGCTAGACAGATTAGAAAGGAAAACAAGAAGGATGCTTCATGTTCATCAAATGATTTATAAAAAATAAGTGCATACCAAGATTATATATTCCCTGTTAAGAAGGAGGTATGGGCCTCCGTGAAACTGATTACATTTACAGATGTGCAGTTGTGGGACTGCACACATATCTGCTGACCTCACAAGTCCCAAATGCAGTGAAAGTTTTGAAACATGAGGAGAATAAATCTAAGATGACTTCCCTGCTTAGTCTAGCAGAAGCATATTGGTGTCAAGCAGGAATGGAAATCAAACCAGAAGTAGATAAAAATCAGGCAGCAACTGAATGTGCCAAAAAAACAAAAGAAAGAATATAAGGTGAAGGATCAGATGAGAAGGCAAGAAATTTATTTTTATTTTACATTTGTTAACCAGGTTAGTCTGGCTGAGCTTTTGGCTCATTTTCAGCAGAGACCCGGGGAGAAAAGCTCCTTAGGACTAGAAAACAATTTATTAAATTTTAGTAGCATAGTAGTAGCAATCAGCTATAGGATCTTACAAACAGAGACCTTGAGAGAGAAAAAAAGCTCCTCAGGTAATTCAATTATACAGAGTATTAACAACTGGCAGACAAGTATGTGAGTTGTTACAAACAAGGTTTTAAACGATTAGCAAGAGAAAATGTGACTAGTTACAATATTACTTAAGCTGCTTAGAGAAAAATGAGTTAATAGTCAGGCATATGCTTATTTAAAGTGGGTAGGATCTAGGTGTATAGGAGTTTGGAAACAAGAAAGGAAAGTAAGAATGGCTAGTAGGAGATGTAGGGGAGGTACAGTACAGGAGATAGACTATACATGTAGGTTGTTTTGAGACTATAAGAATTAAGAGTGGTTGGAGATAGAGGAAGGGAAGAGGTAGAAGAGGCAGGGGAATAGTGTTTGAGATACATTAAGAGTGAGGTGGTGAAATAGGTGAAAGGATGGTGGCTTCAGGGTGGTTGGCTACAGTGGCAAGACACTTTGTTTTTAGGTATTTCCTTGTGGCTAATTTGAAACTTTTGCTATGCTGGAGGGATTTTATTTCCAAGGGGAGTTTGTTCCAAGATGTAGCTGGGTTATAGTTATAGAGTAGGCAGCCTATTTTGGTTTTGGGCTTGCAGATGTCTAATAATTCTCAATTTGAGCTGCGTAGTGCCCTAGCAGGGGAATATTTAGATATGATAGTGGACAGGCTGGGGCAGGAGGTGGGTATTTAGAGGATAGAGTGGATGATTTGTAGTTGGTATAGCTGGAGCAGCTGAGGGAATTCTAGCCAGTCTAGTTGCTGTAGTGCTAAGCAGTGGTGTGACTTGTAAGTTTGGTTAGCTGCAAATCTGGCAATCTTATTATAGGTAGTTTCAAGCTTGGAAATAAGTGTAGAATTTAGGTTTGTGAATATGTGGCAGCTGTACAGGAGTGGTTGGAGTAATAAAGCCTGGGAGAGAGTTACTCAGGCAGTGTTAGTTAAGTATTTCTTGTTACGGAAAAGGTGTCCAAGTTTCTGATGAATTCTTTTTACCGAGTTAGTAATATGGAGATCAAACTTAAGCTGATCATCTATTGTAACACCTAGCAATTTAGTACTAGGTTCAGCTGAGATGATAGTATTGTTGCAGGATAAGATGGTAAATGTACTTTTGAGTGTGGTGATGTTTTTAGGGAGGAAGAGTAGGAGCTTAGTTTTTTTTGGATTAAGTATTAGTTTGTTATCACTAAGCCAAGTCTCAATGGTGTGGAAGGATGCCTGGGTAGTTGAGTGGAGGTCAGTTGGGTTGTCAGCAATGGTTATAACAGTTGAGTCATCAGCATATTGCACAAGAGATGAGGGAACTAGAGGAGTAGAGCAACTTGGTGAAAATATTAAAGAGTAGTGGTCCAAGTATGGACCCTTGGGGGACTCCCATTTGTACAGTGAAAGGGGAGGATAGTGCAGAGAGCCATTTAACTGATTGCTGGTGGGTAGAGAGATAGCTAGAGAACCAGGAGATAGTATGGGGGAGTGAAATGCAAGTTATTGAGTTTATCTAGAAGGAGTGGGTGAAAGACACTGTCAAAGGCTTTAGAAAGGTCAAGGAATAGGCATGAGACAAGTGTATTGTTATCATGAGCTAGGGAGACTATGTCGATAAATTATATGAACATGAACATATCATGTTGAGAACATAATATCACAACATAATGATATCAATATGAACGATATGAAATGTGGAAAATATTTAAATATAGTTGCAAGTATAGAAAACTTCTGGAAGAACCTCATGTTGATCAGGATCAAATGGAGGAATGGTCAAGGAGAAGCAAATTCAAATTAAAAGACGAAAGGTTAACATTGGCAGTCCAAGAAAGTGGGCTACGTGCACGTTGGTTTACAAAGTCCATTGAACACGGGGGAGAAATAGACAAATATAGGTTTTGTAAAACAGAACTGGAAACAGTCACACACTTTGTTGCTGGTTGTGACATACTAATGGCAGAAGGACTGTATACTGAAAGGTACAATAATGTGACAAGACTGTTGCATTGGGGATTGTGCAAACATTATGGTATTGAAGTGTCTGAAAAACACTGGAAACATGAACCACAAAGCATCACAGAAAATGTTGAAGTCTACATCACATGGGATCATCCATTACCAACAGTTCAAAAGACAGACATAAGAAAACCAGATATAGTGGTCCATGAAAAGACAAAAGTAGCATTGATCAGTGAAATCACTACACCCAGTGACTACACTGTCTTGCATATAGACATGAAGTAATAGAATATCAAGATTTGCAGCAAGAAATGACAGCAATGTGAAAGAATGATATCCAGACAGTTCCAATAGTAGTAGGAGCAATGGGGTCTTATAAAAAAGAATGTACAATCGTATTTAGATATGTTACCAATGTATGCAACTCCGTACAAACTGCAGGAATCATTACTGGGCACATTGCGGGTTCTGCGAAGAGCACTTTTGGCTGACATCAAAGATTGAAACAATACTAATTTCATGAACATTAATTGTACTTTTACATAGGAATGGGGTCCATTCCTGTCATGGTATTAGAAAGCCAAAAGATTTGAAGAAATTAAAAAAAATAGGTATCAACCCTTATATCATTAGATGGCTCGCTAACTGGCTCACTGATAACACCCATACAAAAAATAGGGGAAATCCACCTCCAACAGCAGACCTGTAACCAGTGATGTTCCACAGGGATCAGTCATGGGACCTCTACTGTTTGGAATCTATTTCTCTGAAGTGCAAGCTAAAAGGTCTGTGGCTGACAAAGTTTGCTGATGATTGCAAACTGGAAGCGGTCAAAGAATCTCCAAAGGATGTCAACATCTTACAAGATGGTCTTGCACAAACAAATGATTGGTGCCAAAGTCATGGCCTTAAACTCAATGCAAAAAATGTATTATCATCCCCTTTCAATAAGTGCAATACTCCTGCTAACTACCACATCAATAACAACACCCTAAGTATGTACTCATTAGTGATAGACCTGGGCACACAGGTTGGCAACAACCTTACCTTTGATCACCATGTCTCCACAGTGGTAACAAGGGCATTCTACATTGCTCATCTTATAAGGGTATTGCATCCAGATAAAAAGTTATAACCTCTCTGTACTCTTCCCTCATCAGGCCAACAATTGAGTACAATGCCCCGTTTGATATCTATCTTTCCAAGCACTTGCAGCAATTGGAGAGGCCACAAAGGTTCCTCACAAGGAAAATTCAATGTCTTCAGCATCTGTCCTATGTGTATTGCCTGAAATCACTGTCACTTTATTCTGTTTCATACATACTATTCATAGACAATCTATGCCTTGCATATAAGGCAATCTTTGACACTGCTTTACTGGAAATGCTGCATATTTACAAGTCAAATGGTACACAGGTTACTCGCTCTAAAGACCTTAACCTGGAATGTGACATTAATAGAACCCACTGGAGGGACAGATTTGTCTCCCAGAGGTTACCACACCTTTGGAACACACTTCCACTTCACGTCAGAGCACCTCATTGGCCCTATTCAAACACAATCTGAACGACTGGATGGGTAACCGTAAATTTACCCTGCGGGTTCCACCTGTGTCCCTCTTGGACAGGGGCAATTGGTGCTGATTGTGGAAATAAGGGTAGAACTTGGCTAGGCCATTAGCCTAGTAACTTCCTACGATTGGAATGAATTCGTTACAGAAGATAATTATTGCAAGCTTAAATTATAGTGATTGCTGCTGACATGTATCCCAAGGCTCGGAGCATCAAACACGCTGGAAGGGAGGAATTCTGAATAATCTTCTTCACCTAGAATTGATGGTCTGAATCAAAGACAGAGGGAGAGAAGCTATTTGACTGGCTGTATTAAAATGAGCACTGATGAATTCCAAACTTTGAGTTGGACTGAGTTGAGATTTGTTGTAAATAACAGATATCCCTAGATGACAGCAGAGCTGCCCAAGTAGTCCCTTGCTTGAATTAATTGATCCCTGGTTGGAGTGGTCAGAAGCCAATCATTCAGGTAAGGAAATACATGGAATCCCAGAAGTCTCAGGTGTGCTGCTACTACCTGCCATGCATTTGGTGAACACCATGGGGGCTGTGTTGAGACCAAAGGGTAGTACTATGAATAGGTAATGAATAGCTTCCAGCCAGAAATGTAGATATCTTCTGGATTGCCTGTTCATTTCGATATGGTAATATGCATCCTGAAGATCTATTGAGCACATCTAGCTGCCTTTGTGCGGAAACGGCAGAATGGACTGAACCGTGACCATTCAAAATTTTGTACACTGATCTGATTGATTTAGTTTGCGGAGATCCAAAACTGGTCTCACATTCCCTTCTTTTTTGAAACTAAAAAGAATCTTGAATAAGCTCCAGAAACTCTCTGGTATGGGGGGACCTCTTGGATGACTTTTTTTTAGCAGCTTTTTTGTTTCTAGTACTGCTGCTTCCCTCTGACTGGGTGGAACATCTGGGATTTTCTTTGACTGTGGGGGATGGGAAAATGGTACAATATAATTTGACATTATGTGCTTACCATAACTTGGCATCTCTGTTGTCCATTTTTCATTCTGACTCATGAATGGATCTCGGAACCAACCGTTGGATCCAGCTTGGCCGCTCTTTCACAGACTAACGTTTCCAGTCTCAAGCTCCTCCCACTACCCACAATGCCCCACACTGTACACAGTCTCCTCCCATCAAGTTTGCTGCCTACCGTGACAAGAACGGATGAAGGAAATAAGAGAGAGATATCAGGGGCTCAACCAGGGGCAAAGGTCCTTTAAAGGGGTCCGCAGGTCTTCCATAAAATAAGCAGGGGGATGGTTGGGAGGGAGGTGAGTCAGAATGAAAAATGGACAACACAGATAGCAAGTTATGGTAAGTATATAACTTCAAAATCTGATGTTGCCCTTTTTCATTCTGCCTCACAAATGGGTCAGAATCCCCAGCTACATAACTCTTGGTTGGCCTCAAGAAAGGACATGGCAGAGCACTGATGAGCCAAAAGAAGCCTTGCTTCTAGAGGCTATGTCCAGTTTGTAATGTGTGACAAATGTGTGAGGCTTTGACCAAGTGGCTGCTGCACAGATATAAATAGAAGTTCTGGATGAGAAGGCAGCAGAAGAGGCTACAGATCTTGTTGAATGGGCTTTAGGAGGGGTAGGCAACTTGAGACCTTTTTTGTTGTAAATAAAAGGTATGCAGTATGTAATCCATTTAGCAAGGATTACCTTAGTCATCAGTTCGTCCTAGGTGATTGTGCAAGAAGGAAACACATAACTGATCTGATTTTCTGAATTGTTTGGTTCTATGAAGATAAAAATGTAGTTGTCTATGTACGTCTAGCAAAAGTAACAAGTATTCACCTTTATTGGGGTGATTCAGAAAGAAGACAGGTTGGATGAAGACAGGATGGTCTTGTTACAGTTGGACTCAGTAGCCACTCTAGGCATAAAAAAGGGGTTTGTATGGACAGCAACCCTGTCTTTATGAAAGATAATTTATGGAGGTTAGAAAAAAGGACCTGTATTTCAGAAATCCTTCTGGCTGAGGCGATGGCTATCAAAAAGATAGTTTTCCAGGACAAAAACTTCATGTCACATTGATTAGCAGGTTCATAGGGTTTCTTAATGAGTCCTTGGAGAATCACCGTGAGATCCCATGGAGGAGTACGGTCTTTAACCAGGAGTCTGAGCAAAAAAATTCCTTTCATGAAAGCTTTATAAAGTCTAGAAGAAGCTATGGAACAAGAAGACCATCCAGTATGAAAATTAGACATGGTTAACTGTAGCTTGACTGTAGCAAAACTAAAACCATCTTTATACAGAAACGTAAGAAAGGAAAGAATCATGAAATGGGAGCTGAATATGGTTCAATGTTCTTTTTAAATGCCCAAATGGAGAATTCTTTCCATTTGCTTCTGTATACTTTCTTGGTGGAAGCTTTCTGGGATGCTAACACTATATCTCTTACCGAGGAGGGCAGCCCGGACCCCCCCGACAATCACTGGAACTGGAAAACCCAAGTGGTCAGTCTGAGGGTGGAAAGATACTGGTGTAGACTGAGCAATGGATGGGCTAGGAGGTCCTGCCTGGGTTCCAATATCCATGGAGGATATTTCAGATAAGACCTAAGGAAGAGGAAACCAAATCTGACGAGGCCAATAAGGGGAAATGATCACTGTGCTCTTCAGCCGTTTGGCTTTCTGAAGAAATTTTGGAATTAAAGGTAGAGAAGGATGAGCATAGAGGAGACCGGAGAGCCAAATGTGGACCAGAGCATCCCTCTGGGACTCCCCGGAGGGGGAATCAGAGTGAAGTATGTGCTGCACTTGTTGTTCGGAGGGGAGGCAAGTAGGTTGCGGCAAGGCTTGCCCCAACAGCTGGAAATCTGATTCGCCACTGATTGATTGAGGGAACACTCCTGAGATGTCTGAATGAACCTGCTGAGCTTGTTTGCCAGTATATTGGATTTCCCTGGTATGTGTGATGCAACTAGAAAGTGGTGTTAAGAGATCTCCCATTCCCAAACTCTCATGGCCTCTCTGCATGGGAGGTAAGAACGCATTCCTCCTTGTTTGTTGGTATATCAAACTACTGAAGTATTGTCTGAGTTTACTGCAATAGTCCCTTGAGGAAGAAAGCCCTGGAAAGCATTCAACGTAAAAGAGACTACTCTCATCTCTAGGACATTGACGTGCAAAATGGTCTCTAGGTGGGTCCATGTGCCTTGGGACCATCTTCCCCACAAAATTCCCCCCACCCCAAATGGGAAGCATTCATGGTCACTGTGGCTGCTGCGGAAGGGAGGACGAATGGTACGCCTACAATTAGGTCATCTGAAGTAATCCACCATCTCAAATGATTTCTGCAAATCGTGGTTAATATGATGGGAACAGAGAAAGAATGGTGATGAATGGACCACTGAAGAGCTAATGTCCACTAAAGGACATGTATGTAAAAACGTGTTAATGGAAGAAGTGGTATTGCTGCTGCCATGGAACCAAGAGTAAGAGTTTTGCAAGAGGTGATGGATGCAGTAGTAAAGCTAGGACTTGAGCCTTCAAGGTCTCTATCTGGTGAAGAGGTAAGGAAGCTATCTGGTTTACAAGTTCAGATTGCCTCCGACGAATTATAATGTCTGAACAGGCTCTGGCGGAAATGT
Organism: Protopterus annectens; assembly: GCF_019279795.1. NCBI lineage: Eukaryota > Metazoa > Chordata > Ceratodontiformes > Protopteridae > Protopterus > Protopterus annectens. Next base: position 750,518,025 of record NC_056746.1, on the reverse strand, counting down.
CTCTTGGTTTATGGCGATGCCTAGTGTGTTGGAGATCAGAAAAAGGTATTCCCTGGCCTGGATTAGTTGACTCCTGGTTGGGGCAGTCAGAAGTCAGCCATCTAGATAAGGAAACACCCAGAATCCTTGCAGTCTTAGATGAGCTGCATTCACTGCCATGCATTTGGTAAACACCTTGGGGACTGTGGTGAGTCCAAAGGGCAGGTCTCTGAGTTGGTAATGAACAGCCTCTGGTCTGAAGCGTAGTTGACTCCTGGAGCTTCTGCCTATTTTGATGTGATAGTATGTGTCCTGTAAGTTTAGACAGCACATCCAATCATCCTTCCTCAGCAGAGGAAGAATGATCTGTACTATAACCATCCAGAACTTCGTCTTCTTTACTTACAAGTTCATGTTGCTCAAAACCAAACCAGATCTCAGGTCCCTGGTCTTCTTTGGCACCAAAAAGAAGCGTGAGTAAGTTCCGGATCCTTTCTGTTTGGTTGGGACCTTTTCAATGACTCTTTTTTTGCAGTAACGTTTGAATTTCTAATACTGCAGATTCCCTCTGATTGGGTGGGATGTCAGGGAGTTTCTTTAGCTTTCTGGGAGGTAGGATCAAAAAGGGAATGTAATAGCCAATGGATATTATTTTTAACACCCAAGCATTTTGTGTTATTTGGGTCCAGGTGCTTGAGTGCAGGGAGAATCGACCCCTGACTACCTTCAGGGCAGAGTAGTCGGGCAACGCTTCAGGAGTCCTGCTAGGGCTTCTCAGAGTAAGGTTCTCTGAAGCCTTGATTTTGCGACACCCCCCTCTCTGCCTTTGTGGCGGCGTCTCACATTGAGAACTCTCCTCTGCCCCTGGAGGAGGACCCACCACTTTGATCAGGAAAAGACCATTGGAATTTTCGGAACCAGTTCTTCCTGATTCCTTTATGGTTCTGGAAAAATGTCCGTTGAGGAGTGGAAAACTTGATTCCCATAGCAGATAAGGTTTTACCTTCTTGCTTGCTGTTGGTTAGAGTGTCTTTAAACAGTTGGTCCAAAGAATGAAGAATTGTTGAAGGAAGCATTGACAAATGATGGCTTGAAAGGCTCCACAAAGTCACAAAGCCTCTTCTAGGCATGTCTGCAAACAGCAATGCCTGTGCTGGCTGTTCGTGAGGAACTCTTGCCGCTAATGGTAGAAGAAATTGTCTTGAAGTCCTCCTTCTACAAGGTCTCCCCCAAAGAATCAGAGAATTCCTTGACAAAGTCTCTCTGAAGGTGAGTGAAGTGTGCCAGGAAATTAAGCGCACTCAGCATAAAAGTAGACGAGGCATAAACTCGCTTACCAAACCAGTCCAACACTCTAGACTCCTTGTTAGGCAGATGAAAAAGGAGCTCTGTTCCCCAAACTCCTTTTTGGTAGCTGCTGCCACAACCATGGCATCCACTGGAATGCCCTTTGTCCAATTTAAACGGTCCTGAGGAGGAGACAAAATTTTGCCAGGATGTTTTGGAATGGGCTCTATAGTGTCCAAGCCTGGTGAGCAACTAAATCAATAAGCGCATTCGCATTACTTGAATAAAAAATCAAACCAGTCCCAAAATTTAGTAGTTGTTATATGAGTTCATCATCAAAATATGAGTGTTGTCCCGAACAGTTAGTTTAAATCAATCTTCCAATAATCCAAAAATTCACCAGAGGGAAAAATGTATCTCTGATAACAAAAAAAATACAACGAGCCAAACGCCCAAAAGTCCACGTGTAGCAGTCTGTAAAGTAAGCGTCCAGAAGCTGATTATAACTCCCAAAGTTGAAAAACATAAACAGCGAACCATATGCCCCTAATATTGTATTGATGTTTAACATTGGCTGGTGATATCTGTAAATATAAATGGGATATTAATATGCTTATAAACATTTACATATAGAGGTCCATATAATAAGTAACACAAGGTAATGGGACATTTGTATACTTTGAGGCTTGTGGCTATGATTATTATATAATTTAATATCATAAATAGTCAATGGAAATTCTGAATTGTCACTGATATGCTTTGCTGTAATGTTCACTCTAACAAAATGTTCTTGATATTAATACTGGCGGTGACATTTGAATTATATATTTTTGGACAACTATCCTGTTCTATAAAAATATAGGAATACTAAAAGGCACTGGATATGCTAAACTATCTATTGATGGGTAGAAATACTTATCAAGGTGGTTTAGAATTTGTGAATATATTCTTGTGTGCACAAGTGTGTTGAGGGGCTGAGACGAAAGTCGGCCTATTAACAAAATATAACATTTAATAAGGTTTGCTATATTAACATAATTTGGATGATACACAGAAAAAAATTTTTTGCTTGGTGGTTGAAACGAAAGTTGACTACAATTAAGAAGTTAAATGTGCCTCGCTCAGAATATTGGAGATAGGACGACTGTTTGCACTTAAAAAATATATTTAGTCTTTAACATTTATGAGTGATTAATGCAGCACTGGGTATAGCGTCAGTCAGAATTAGGATTGTCAAATAGATACTATTGGTTTAATAAATAAGTATTGGGGTCTCTGGTTGACCGTTTACAAATTATAGTTTCAAGCCTCATAACTGAATAGTTTGGCAAATTATGCCATACTTTGTGATTTGTTAACTTTTTGTTCATGGTATTGTTCTTGTGTGTACTACTACTACTATTATTAGTAACAAAACAATAATTTTGTTTGGAAATGGACCTCAAGGGTATACTGCGGGGTCTATCTGCTGACAGGGATAACCTTGAGGTATTTGGATTGAATGTACCCGGAAGTAATACATCTAATGAGAATCCTATGGATGTTAAGACACTTTGTAATGCGGTTTTACATAAAATCAATAAGAATATGAGGGCTTTAAGATCGAATATATGGCAGCTAAGGCTTTTTAAATCCTATAAAACTAAAGATATCACACCACGGGGACACAGAATTAGGATCCAGCCACTGGTTGGCATGATTGATCAACAACTGTCACAAGATTGGGTTGAAACCCAACATAGGGCTTCCATGCTTTTTGTAGACACTCTCATATCATATTATGAATGCATTATAGATTGCCAAGCCATTGAAATTCATCAAAATTGTTTAGAAGCCCAGAAATATGAATCAGAGTCTTTTTATCATAACCATATTTCTAATTTGGCTAAGGATTTAGCACAGTTAGAGGAACAATTGGTTAAAAAGAAAACTTACAAATTTAACCGAGATTTGGCAGACTATGAGAAGGGTAAACCTTTTGTGGTACAAAAATTTAATGATTCTAGTTTCAGAACAGACAATAGGTGGAAACGACCCAGATCCATATTGAAGAAAAACACCCCTACTATGAGTGGGACATCCGAGGATGATAATTCATCCACTACTGATTATGATGGCCCTCCCCTCCAAGATTCCCCAGTAGCTAAACGAAGACAGTCTGATGACTCCTTGATCCCTTTAGATCAAGCAAACGCAGGGGTGGAAGAAAACATAGACATAAGAGGACCAAATTTGGTCACACTATTACAAACAATTGTGAAACAATAAACAATATGTACAATATTTCATCTCTGGAACTGTCTGATGCTCAAATAAAACTGTTGAATAAGGGTTTGAATTTTGTGCCGGCTGCATCTGTTCCAGAACATATATTGATCAATGAGTTGCATGATTTCTGCAGGTTGATTAATTTAAAAATATTTTTTTCAGATACACTTGATTCTCAAGATCAATATGTTTTAGATTTGGTCCATCTAATTTTCAGCCACCTATGGATAAATATGTATCCATTTTTAAAGAATGTGTGACTAAGGAGTTGCATTTCTCCCTAAGTCATCAGTCTCCAAAATATAATCTCACGGTGGATGAACAACAAGCGTTATTTGATTTAAAATCTAACCATGATATTGTTATCACTTCTGCAGATAAGGGTGGAGTTATTGTGGTTATGGACTGGTCCATGTACCGAGCTGATGCTATTAGACAACTGTCTGATCGTAAGTTTTACAGTCAACTTGTGGTTGATCCGACTCCAAATTTTAAAAGCCATATTGATTCTATGTTAGATTTAGCTGTGGGGGATAACATCATCACTGGCAATATATGTAAACAGCTTAAAGTATCGGATCCTCAAGCTCAATATTTATATTTGCTTCCTAAAATTCATAAGGACCCGAAAAATCCTCCTGGCAGGCCCATTGTATCGGGTAATGGCTCATTAACTGAACCTCTTTCTGCCTTTTTGACGTTCCATCTAAAACCATTACTCAAGCTGGTTAGATCTAGGCTTAAAGATACTACAGAATTTCTACAGATAGTACAAGACACACAGTTGGAAGATAATTGGTGGTTATGTACTCTGGATGTAACATCTCTTTATACTAACATTCCACATAATGCAGGAATATCGGCTGTTGCATTTTGGTTGGACAAAGCTAAGCTATATAGCCCTGAATTCAACAATTTTCTTATACAACTTACTGAATGTGTCTTGACGAAAAATGTATTTAATTTTGAAGGACAGGTCTATTGGCAGATGAGGGGTACGGCTATGGGAGTCTCTTTTGCTCCCATTTATGCCAATTTATTTATGGGCTTTTTTGAACAACAGTACATCTATGACTCCAACCATAACAGATATATTCAGGAATTGGATATTTGGCGCAGATATTTAGATGATTGTTGGATGGTGTGGCGGGGTGATTTGGACAAGGCTGATGAGTTTATGAGATATTTGAACAACAATGATATGGGTAATCATTTTACATTACAAATACAATACCAAGAAATAATATTTTTGGATGTGGTAGTTTCCAGACAAAGTGATCACACTTTGGCCACCAAAGTTCATAGGAAATTTCCACAATACAATACTCTTCTTCATGCCACCAGCAATCATCCCCGCCTCATCATCAATAACATTCCTAAATCACAATTTTTGCGGACCAAACGTATATGTTCATCAGAGGAGGCACAATTAATATGTGAGAATGATTTGGCACAGAGGTTCATTGATAGGGGTTACCATCCTGATCGTATCAATCTAACCAAAAATCAAGTTAGAAATACCTCCAGGTCAGAATTGCTTTGTTATAAGCAATCGAATCAAATAAATAATAGTGACCAGAAGATTAGATTCATAACCACATTTGGTAATAATACACCCTTGTTCAGACAAATTGTCAATAATCATTGGGGGATTCTAAGAGCTCATGAACATCTTGGTGAAATATTACCTGGTACGTGTTCTTTTTCATACAAGAGGGGAAGAACATTAGTCATTTTACACACTATAAGAGGTATAATCCTCCTAGACCAATACAAACCACTATACTGGGTGATCAATTGAGAAGATGTTATCCCTGTGGACATTGTAATGCATGCCAATACATTTATTAAAATATGGAATTTACTAGCAAGAATACTCCCAAAATATATGACATTAATGTTTTTGGCAATTGCAATATGGATTGGGTAATATACCTGGCTACTTGCTCCTGTTCAGCATTTTATGTGGGACAGACATCCAGACCAATTAAATATCGTATCAGTGAACACTTAAGTGCTATCAGAAATAACAAACTGTCCAATGCATTATGTAAACATACTAAGATACATAATACGGCCAAATTCAGAATTATTATTATTGATAAAATAGACTTGCACAGAGCCAATAAAGCAGGTTGGCATGAAAAACTGAATAATATGGAATTTTCCTGGATAACCAGGTTGGGGGCTTTATTCAAACCAGGGCTTAATGAAATGTCTTGATTCTTGCCGATCTTTTATTAGTTGTCCATACCCATATATTGAGATTTTTTCTGAATTAATGTTATTTTATTTGTTTATTTCAAAAAATAATAGTTTTTGTACATTATTATGTTTCATAAATGGGTTATGGACTAGTTTACATATCAATTGTTCATGCAAGTGGTCTTATGTGCTTGTCACTTTAAGCAATTCTTATATAAATGGATGTCAGAATGCACCATGTGTTTGTCTGTCTGCACTGAAGAAGGCTATGGTAATTTAGCCGAAACCGGTTTGCTGTTGCTGTTATTTCTATGAAGAATTTGCCACAATAAATATTTTAACAGCCGGTCTCCTGGGTGCTGGTTCGTTTTGTTGGGAGTTTACATTGTTTGTAACCTTGCACCAGTCCTACGTGCGTGTTTTGGTCTCTTCCAGCCCAGTGCCAAAAGCCTCCAAAAACACTGACTCCTTGGAAGAGGGAATCTGATGTTGTCAATCTTCACTTAATCCTTGACTGTGGGTTCGGTTGCATATCCTGGAACCGACTCGGCTGTTATTCCAGCTTGCGCCTTCCAAAAAGCCTCGAGCTTAGCTTTACCCATAATGCTACTCTCAGGATTACCTCAGATCTTGTTTGCCACTTTTAGTGCCAGAAGCATTTTTCCTGGCAGGTCTCTAGTGAACTAATTTTGTCTAAAACTGTAAGTGTTCTTTTCTTTGAAAACCTTTTTTAATCAGTCTTTATCTTTATTTCGCTTACCCAGTTCATCTCTAGGCTCCTTCCTTAACTCTTTTAGTGTTTTTTTCTTCCAAATACCATCACTGGTAGTCCCTCTTTTTTTCAGTTTCTCTTCTCTTTATTTACCTTTACGGTAAACCTTCAGTACCATTATTGGTAATTTTTGCTCTTTAACTTTCCTATTTACTGCTACAGTAAACCTTCCATAGCATTGTTGGTACATTTTTCTTTCTACCTAGCTATATAAAAACAAACAAACAAAAAAAAAAAACAAAAAAAAACCTTAAATTTAAAACCTATCGTTACTTTCCTTCTTTTTGTGTGTGTGCGTGTCTTCTGATATGGCAGAGAAGGTTAAGGGTACTTCTGGTTTCAAAAGTTGCCAGAAGTGTGATAGTAAATGCCTAATTCTGACAGACACTCTCTGTGAGTCTACTGCTTCGGCACAGTGCACCTTCAAAAAGACTGTGTGATTTGTCATGGCTTCAGTCACCAGGCCCTTGTGGAAAGAAAAAAATAATTTGATTTTAAAGGGCCTTATTAAGTCTGACTTCGATGAGGCCATATCTGGTTCTTCAAAGTCTAAAACTGATGTTGGCTCCCCTTCTTCTTCTTCCTCGAAACATGACGGATCTAAGAAGAGGAGTCAGCACCACCAACTAAGATGACTAAAACTTCCCTGGTTCCCATAGTTCCCGTGGAAGCTGGCGGGAAATTGCTTACGACGTCGGTGCCAGTCTCTGCACTGAATATTTTGGCACAGACTATGGCTACTGACACAATGACTTTGGTGCCTCTTTACTCCCCAGCTCCATCTCTGTTGGAACCGAAGGAATTTTGTTTTACAGACAGGCCTAGACTGACCTCCTAGCCCTTTCTTGGAAAAACACAGATTCCCCCTCAGTCTTTACAGTCTGTTCCACCAAGAGCCTCATGGAGTCTGATGTTTTGAGACTGGTGGGTCAGCTCCTGGCAGTGAGGGGGATAGCTATTTTTTCAGTTCATAGCAACCCTGGCTCTGGAACCTTACCTGTCTCTTCACCTGTTTTTGTTCCTCCTTGGACTCCAACTGAGCCTTTGGTGTTCCTGGCTCTGACAGTCAGTCCTGGTTTTGACTGGGTTAGTGCCAGTTAGATCTTAATCTCCAGGTAACTACCCTGAACTTTTTGGTTCTGTCAGAACCAAATATGTCTCTGGGTCGAAGCTTCACTGTCAGTTCTGGGGAGTGTGTATCCACTCCAGTGTTGTCAGAGCCGTTCACACTCCATGGGGTGTTGGCACATGGGAACTTGACTCCAGCTTTGAAGGCAGCTTCCTTGGTGTGGGGTGGGGCCACAGTTCCTAGACAGTCTATCTCAGTTCTGGGCTCCCATTTCTCTATAGAGGAGCCTGCTTTCCAGGCCATGGAGAGGGCCTTGTCCACTGTGGGCCCACAGTCGATACCACTCTCATCAGGCCAAAATCCCTGTCCTTCCACTCGCCTAGAGCTACCTCCAGCCCCTGCCCTGGGTCAGCCAGCACAGAAACTTCAGTATTCAACCAAGGTGGTTATGTCCTCTTCAGACACCTCTCTGGCCCATCCCAACGAGGAGGTGCCCCTGAAGAGAAAGTGCAAGAGGAAACATTTGGACTCCCCTTGAAGAAGGTTACACAGAAAATACTGATTTTGATGAAGGGGAAGGCTCCCCACGGTCACCCCTGGAAGATGTCTCATTTGGAGACGTATTACAAATCCTGAAACAGAGGGGTGGCTGGACTTCTCATCAGCCTTCCTTGGAGGAATCGGTATACCTGCAGGCTTTCCATGCCCAGCCATCTACCTCTTGGATCTCTCTTTGCCCGATGACGATCTAATTAAATTGATTGCGCAATGGGCTTGGAAGATACCTGATTCCACTGAGTCAATACCCAAGAGACCACACCGCATTTTATCCTGAGGATCACCAACATTAGGCTAAAGCGACACCAGCAGATGCCATGGTGGTTGCAGCAGCCACTAAAAAGGAACTTGTTGATGAAAGTCCTACTATCCATCCTCCTAACAAAGAGTCTAGGATGACAGACAGATTCAGGAAGCGTATAAAAACGTCAACAACCTTTGCGCTCAGGTCCTTGAATTTCATGGCATATTTTATAAGACTCCAACAAGACCTGATAAAGGAACTATCAGATACTCTGACAGGAGCCATAGCTGAGGGAATGCAGGATAAAGTTGTTTCCCAGCTGGCAACCTTTGCATCAGTATGTAATTTGTCCATGAGTCTTATTGCGCATGCAGCCAAAGGGATGACTAGGGCAGAAGGTTCTGGAATGACCAAAAAGAGACACTCCTGGATGTGTTTATGTGAGTTTGTGGAGCCATTCCAGTCTTCTTTCATCAATGCTTGTTTTGATGGAACATCCCTTTTTGGTCCCAAAGTTACAGACCCTTGCCAGATGTGAGAAGGATGGAAAGATCCTTTCTGCCATTGGCGTATGCTTTTCCACTCCTCAACAGTCTCGCTCCAGGAACCAGAGGAGTGGGAAGCTTTGGTTCAAAAAGTCCCAAGGACCTTTCCAAGAGTCACGTGGCAACAATTCCCCCCAAGGCACAGGGTAGAGTTACAATGGACGACGCCATACCAGAGGCAGAGGTGGTCCGCAAAATCACGGTTCCAGGGATTCGTTCCCTGGTGACTCCTATCAGCACTGCTGAATGGAGGTCCGACTGCAGTCCTCTGGAGGCAGTCGGGGGATGATTATCCCTGCACCTATCTACCTGGCTAAATATAACAATGGACAACTGAGTGCAGAGGATTATAACCAGAGATTACAATATCCCATTTTCAAAACAACCAAGACAACCAAAAAGAATCCCCAACATTCCACCCAGTCTCAGGGATGCAGCAGTCTTAGAAATTTAAAAACTGCTCAACAAAATAGTCATCCAAGATGTACCACCAGACCAAACAGGATCCGGAGTTTACTCAAGATTCTTTTTAGTGCCAAAGAAACCAGGGGACTCGAGACAAACTTTGGATCTCAGTGTGTTGAATAAGTTAGTTCAACAAACCAAATTCCGGATGGTTACGGTTCAGTCTATACTTCCGTTCTTAGGAAAAGATGACTGGATGTGTTCAACTGATCTTCAGGGTGCATATTATCACATAAAAATGAACAAGCACGCCAGAAGATTCATGCGCTTCTGGTTGGGAGCCAGTCATTATCAGTTCAGAGCCCTTCCCTTCGGTCTCACCACAGCCCCCAGGGTGTTCACCAAATGCATGGCAGTGGTAGCAATTCATTTCATACTGCAAAGATTCCACATGTTTCCATACCTAGATGACTGGCTCATTACCACACCACACAGTCATCTACTGTTGTGGGCAAGGAATTACATTCTTCAAACTTGGTCCTTGCTGGGGAATCACTGTAAAGTACAAAATATCCCATCTAGAGCCAACACAGCAGTTAGACTTTATGGGAGCAGTGTTAAGCACAAACACTGGTATCGTATCTCTTCCCCTAGAAAGACTTCAAAGAATAAAATAGCAAGTCAGCCAGATTATTCACAGCAAGTGACTGCAACACTGTTGTTACAAACTTTAGGATCAATGGATTCCTCCATCACTTTAGTTCCCCCTTGCGAGATTTCACATGCAAATCCTACAATGACTCTTGGTGTCACAATGGTCTTTACTCAATCAGCCAGTATCCCAACAGGTACTGATCACCATTCTATGCAAGAAAAACCTGAGTTGGTAGCTTCACTCCAACGAAATTCTGTCGGGCCGACCCTTTGTCCCTCCTCAACCCCAAGCCATAGTGACAATGGATGCATCCCAGATAGGGTGGGGGGGGGGTATTACTTGGGAAAGACAGTCCAATGCATTTGGTCCCAGTTAGGGGTTAATTTGCACATCAATGTTCTAGAGATGAGGGCAGTGCTTTTGGCATTGCAAGCATTCCAAGACACCCTCTACTCAGGAATGATTGCTTTCCAAACATGTCAGTTGTTTGGTACATCAACAAGCAAGGGGTAACCAGGTTTCACCCTCTTTGTCGAGAAGCACACAGGGTATGGCAGTGGGCAAGTTCATCTGACCACTTTCTAATTGCAACACATATTTTGGGGCGCTCCAACATGATTGTGGACAAATTGAGCAGCAGCATCCTAATCCCTCACAAGTGGTATCTCAATCCTTTGGTGACAGAAAGGATGTTTTGCCAATGGGGCCAGTCCTGCTGCGATCTCTTTGCATCCCCTCCCCCGAACAATAAGTGCAGCAGCTACTTTTCCCTATTTCCTCCACTGGGGGAGTCACCAAGAGATGCTCTCCTTCACGACTGGCCCTCTGGTCTGTGGTATGCCTTTCTCCTGATACCTCCCATTCTTCAGTTTCCGAAGAAAGCCAGCAGTTCAAAGAACAGGATAATTCTCATTGCCCCACTCTGGCCTCGACAGACATGGTTTTCCTTCATTTGGCATCACCTAATTCGGAGACCTTGGGGCCTGGACCCATCTCCAGACCTCTTGTCCCATCCACAGGGACTTGTTCATCTGAATCTTCAAAATCTCAAGCTCACTGCTTGGCTCCTCCAGGCCCAATGATTGCCAGGCATACTGGTCTCACTGCCCCAGTTCAATGAATTGCTTTAGCCTCCCATAAACCTTTGACTAGAAGATTATACAACAGTAAGTGGCAAACATTTTCCAAATGAGCTACAGAGAATAATCTCAACCCATATTCTGCACCAGCTGATAAGGTCTTAGAATTCTTAGCATTGCTTTTCGATGCGGGAGCATCTTCCTTGACTGCATGAGTGCATCTAGCTGCAATTTCCAACCTTCATAATGGTTTAAATGATACAGCTCTAATCTCCCACAAACTTTGCAAAGCTTTTCTGAAAGGAACCTCGATGCTCAGACCTCCATACAAGGATTCTTCCAAACCTTGGCACTTTAATCTGGTGCTACAGTCCATAATTTATTGCCCATTTGAGCCATCTGCAAATTGTGATTTGAAGCATCAGAACTACAAGCCTTATCTTGCAAGCCTCCTTACCCAACAGGTATAGAGGTATAGAGACAGGGTGTCCTTGCAAACTAATCCATCCTTTTTGCCAAAAACAGTATCTAAGACTAATATCAACCAGATGATACAACTTCCCATTTTTTCCCCAAATTTTCAGACAAGGGTGAATATTGCCTACATTTGTTAGATGTTCACAGACAATTATGTTTTTACCTTCACAGAACAAGAGAATTCAGAAAATCTGACCAATTGTTTGTTTCTTTTTCTTCTGCTACTCTGGGTAAACCAGTTTCAGAGATTACTCTGGCTAAGTGGCTTAAAGGTTGTATAACCTTCATTTATAACAAAAGGAAAGTGCAACTACCAGGTCCTGTAAAGGCACATTTAATGAGGGCAAGAGCTCTTACAGATGATATATGTGCAGCGGCTACTTGGGCATCCCCACATACCTTTATTACTCATTACAAGCTGGATCTGGTCTCTAGGGGACGAACAACATTTAGTTCAATGGTACTCAGGAATATACTTTCATGAGACCTCCCAAGGTTTAGGTAGCTGGGGACTCTGTCCCACACTCAAGGATTAAGTGAAGATTGACATCATCATATAAAGAATTTATGTCTTACCATAATATTCTATCTGTGCTGTCGATCTTCTCTCATCCTTGACATTCCCAACCTCCTTCCCCCTGACTTTTGAGCTTCTTAGTGGAACAAATCTATCCTAATAGATTGGATTTTCCCTTATGAATACAGATATGGTTTCTGATCTGTTATTTCCTGTCTGTCCCTATCTTGTGCAAACTCGATCTGAGGTAATCCTGAGAGGAGCTTTATGGGTAAAGCTAAGTTTGAGAGTTTTTGGAAGACTCAAGCTGGAATAATGGCCGAGTTGGTTCCAAGATTCAGAACCAAACCCACAGTCAAGGATAAGTAAAGATCGATAACACAGATGGAACTTTAAGGTAAGACATAACTTTTTTTTTGGACAGACCAAGCACCTCTCTGCCTCAATATTTCCAAAATGTCTCCAAAGGAGACATCCTCTGGTGGTGATCTCAGGGATACCTCTGCCTCATCGAAGTCTGTGTCCTTGGTGAGAGACTCCAAATTTGAGTTTATGTGCCTCCTTTTACATCCTCTGTGGGATGACCAGGGGAGATGTTGCAAGAAGAGGGGGGCCACATCAGGTGGGAGAATTGGAGGGCTCTTGGTGACGGGCTGACCCTGGAAAGAAATGGTAGGCTAAGTCCCCAGATCCGATGAGGAACGAAGGGGTGGATCTGAAGCCAAAGAGGTCAGATCTCTGTGGGAAGAGAAGACTTTTTCTACAACCTGAAAGGCCAACAGCTCCGGAGAATGCCTGTCCAACTCTCTCAGGGCTAAGGACCTTGAAGAAGGAGGACAAGGAATTCTGAAGCCATGACTTCCAGAAAGAATTAGACCAGAGCTGTCAAGCACTGAAGTTCCAAGGGGGAGAGAAGGATCCGACAATGTTGGAGCCGATCGCCCCCCTCAGACCCAACACAGACACCTCTTTGGTCAGAGACTCACTGTGCTCTGAAGATCTCGGCACACAGGAGGTCACAGTAACTGCTGGAGTCGAAGAAGAGAAGGACTTTGAAGCCAACACACCTACTCTCCTGGTTGGCTAGGATGCCGGGCTCCAAAACCTGTGCGTGGATCAGAGAAGGGGATTTGACTTGGACTGGGGCACTCATGGATCCACAAGGGGACAGAGTGGACAGGACCCCCATATACACCTGAGTTTCGATAATCCTTCTGACCATGTTATCCACATCGAATTTGCAAAATTTGAAGGTTGGGGACACCATGCTTTCAGGTGTTTCAGGTGTTCAGTTCCTTGCTTTCGGATTTGAGGGAGAAGAGGAAGGGTGCGGAGACTATACTCTCTGAGCTGACCCCATCAAATCTGAAGAATGCTTTGAATCTGACAGAGCGGAGCTGAGCTTAGCTGTCATCATGTATGGCTCCATAGATGTGGAAGCTCTCCTGTCTGATCTGGATGGAGCTGAGGAAGGCTTAGGATCTCCTGGAGCTGACCTGGTTTTAGGATCCGAAGACTTTGGATCCAACTCTAAGAACATTTTTGTAGGAGGCTCAGAAGAAGCCCTGGAAGGTTTATGGAGTTGTTTTTTATTCTCTGCAGAAGAAGCACCAGTCTTGGAAGGGGGATGAGTCCCTGGAGAGGAAGAGGTTGAAGGAGAAGCTGGAAGAAGCCCTTTAAGTATCAGCTTATTGCTGCGACTGGCTATCGTCCTTGGATTACAGCACTGAAAGACACAGCAAGGAAAGTCTGAATGTGCTGGCCCAAGACAATAGACACAGCAGACATGTGCATCAGAGTGTGGTATCTTAAGCCCACACTATGAGCACCTCTTGAAGCCAGTAGGTTTTTCATGGTAAAAGGAGAGAGAGACAAACAGTATGGTCCTAGCGACTGGAATTAAAATAACAAGGCTACAATAGTTAACAGAACAAGTTATATACAAAAAAGAAAATTTGAAGAAGTACTTCTTTGGTTTTAAATTTTTTGAGAAAGAAAAAGGGGGGAGGTCAGTTGTCTGAGAAAAATGAAAGAAACAAGGGGAAAAGACCTAGGGTGCATGAAAAACTAATGGGTAGGGAGGAGATACAAGAAAAAGAAATGAGGAAAGTTATTAAATTATGAAAAGTACAGTTTTGTACCTACCATAAATGTAGATGTCCGATAGGTATGCATCTGCAGTCCTAACATATGGGTTGTCCTGCCTCAGGCAGCCCCTCGGTCGGCCGGATTCCAAAGTCTGGGTCTGGCCTCGGCTGATGTCGCACTTCACCCGACGTCATAGCTGCTGGGGTATAAAGGCATCAGCCAACGCCATTTTCCTCAGTGTTTCTTGCCCCAGATGCCAGGTGCCCTCTAGGAAGGCTAAATTTGGATAAATGCAGATAATTCCAAACAGTAGAAAGCAAAATATATATATACATATATACATACAAACAAATACACCATAATAGATTCCCCCAGCTAGCTAAAAGAGGGGTAAGTACCCTAGGAATACCACAGAGGGGAATGAGGGTGGGTAATCCTGACTGCAGATGCATACCTATCGGACATCTACATTTATGGTAGGTACAAAACTGTACTATGTCCTTCAAGGATGCATCTGCAGTCCTAACATATGGGTAGAATACCATAGCCAAACTGGGGGAGGAGGTACTAAGATAATGATGGTGTAGTTAAGATCCCTTGCAAAACAGCAGTTGCAAAACCTGCTAGGGATCTGGAGTATAAAGGAAGATTATAGTGCTTGGCAAATGTATGCACGGAGCTCCAAGTAGCAGCTTCTAAAATGTCTTTGGTAGCCACTCCTCGTAGGAAAGCTGTAGTGGTGGCTGTAGCTCTTGTGGAGTGAGGCCTGATATTTTCAGGAGTTGTCTTTCCATGAAAAGAGTAGCAAAATCTAATGCAATTTCCTATCCATTTTGAGATTGTCTGTTTTGAAATTGCTTTTCCTTGCACTCCTGTTGCATATGCTACCAGAAGCTGGTCAGTCTTTCTGCTGGCCTTAGTTCTGTACAGATAGTAGTGTAATTGTCTGTGCACATTCAAGGTATGTAGTAGTCTTTCCCCCCTGTTCTGTGGGTTGGGGAAGAATGTAGGTAAATGAATCGCTTGGTTCAATGATACCCTGGAGACCACTTTTGGCATAAAAGTAGGACAAGTTCTCAGAGACACTCTATCCTGATGGAAGATAAGGAAAGGCTGTACTGCCATTAATGCCTGTAACTCAGATACCCTTCTTGCTGAAGTGATTGCTAGCAGGAATGCAGTTTTCCAAGATAAGAACTGTAAGTCTGCTGTTGCTGCTGGTTCAAAAGGGGGAAGTGTTAATTTTTCCAGCACAAAGTTGAGATCCCATGTAGGTAAAGGTGGTTTCCTTGGAGGCTTTATGTTTTTGATTCCTCTCAAGAACTGCCTGAGTAGAGGATGAGAGAAGACAGGAGGATCTATGTTGTACTCTGCTGAAATTGCTGATGCATGAATCTTAATGGAGGAGTAGGACAGGCCATTGTGGAACAGTTCTGCTAAGCATTCCAGGATGTGTGGTATGTTTGCCAATGAGACATTTTCTCCCTTTGCTGCACTCCAAATGAGGTATCTTTTCCATTTGGCTGAATATGTTTTCCTTGTGGAGGGTCTGCGTGCCTCCAGGATAATGTCCTTAACCCTCTGAGATAAATCTGGTTGATTTTGTTTTATTCAATATTCCAAGCAGTTAGCTGCAGTGTTTTCAAGTTTGGATGCAGGGTCTTGTAGTTGTTCTGTGTTAGAAGTAAGGGGCATAGAGGTAGAGGCCATGAGTGTGCCCGAGACATGCTTCTCAGTAGCGGGTACCAATGTTGCCTTGGCCAGTCTGGAGCTATCAGGATTACCTTTGGTTGTTCCTCTCTGATCTTCAGTAGGACTTTGTACATCAAAGGAAGAGGTGAAAATGCATATGCTGTCAGGTTTTTCCAGCTGAAGGAAAGGGAGTCCACCCTCCAGGCAAGTGGGTGGTATACTCTTGAGCAGAATTTCTTCAATTGGTGGTTGTGTGGGGAGGCGAACAGGTCTATCTCTGGCATTCCCCATTTCTTTGTTATGCTTTTGAAGATATCTGGATGCAGCATCCATTCGTGGGCATCCGTGGTAGTTCTGCTTAAGGTGTCTGCCAGTGAATTTTCTTTTCCTGGAACAAATCTGGCCTGCAGTTGAATGTTGAGATTCAGGGCCAAATTCCACAGGTCCATTGCCATCCGGCATAGAGGATATGAGTGTGTGCCTCCCTGTTTGTTGATGTACCACATGACTGTGGTATTGTCCGTCCTTATCAGCAGGTGACCTTGTTGTAGGAATGGTCTGAATGCCTGGATTGCATGTTTCACTGCCAGCATCTCCTTTAGATTTATGTGTAGATTCAGCTGGTCTTGGGACCATAGGCCTTGTATACACTTGTCCTCCATGTGTGCCCCCCAGCCTAGGTCTGAGGCGTCCGTGGTGATGGTCTGGCTTGGATGTGGTCTGTGGAAAGGCAATCCTCTGTTTATCTGACAGGCCTGAGCCCACCACAGGAATTCTTTTTTCAGGCATAGAATTATTGGAATCTGGGCTTCTAGATTGTGGTTGTGTTGAGACCATACATTCCTTAGGTACCATTGCAACTTTCTCATATGCAGCCTGGCATGCGGGATCAATATTATGCAGGATGCCATGTAACCCAGGGCTTGCAGGACTTTCCCTGCAGTAAGCTGAGTTTGTGTGGTTAATGCCATGAAATAGACTGGTAGTTGCTTTTGTTTTTCCTCTGTGAGAAAAGCCATCTGAGTTGTTGTATCCAGTTCTGCACCCAAAAATGTTATCCTTTGGGATGGTACTAGCCTTGACTTTTGAATGTTGACTGTGTATCCCAAGGCTTGCAACCGTTGTATGACATTTGCCAAATCTTGTGTTAATTTTGTCTTGTTGTCCGCTTGTATTAGGCAGTCGTCCAGGTATGGGTAAATTTGAATTCCCTGAAGCCTGCAATGAGCAATTACTGATGCCAGGCATTTCGTGAATACTCTGGGTGCAGTCGATAAGCCAAAGGGCAATGCTGAGAATTGATAATGCTCTGATCCTGCAAGAAATCTGAGGTGTCTTCTGCAATCTGGTCGTATAGGGACGTGCAGGTATGCCTCCTTGAGATCTAGAGTCACCAGCCAAGACTCCTTGCCCAGCATGGGAAGAAGTTGCTGGAGGGTCAGCATTTTGAATTTTGGAACAATGAGGAATGTGTTCAGTGCGGACAAGTCGAGAATAGGTCTCCATTGATTTTCTTTTCTTGGTACAAGGAATAGTCTGGAGTAAAATCCTTGGCCTTGTTCCATAGGTGGTACCTTTTCTATAGCTCTCATCCTTAGTAAGTTGTTGATTTGTTTTAGAGCCTCTGTTTTTTGGCTTGGTGGAAGGTTTGGCATTCCTCTCTTTTTTGGTAGAGTATGGAAGTGAAACCTGTAGCCCTTGTCTATTGTTTGTAAAGTCCATTTGTATCCTGTAATACAATGCCAGTTGTCTGAAAATAAGGCTAGCTTTCCGCCCAAGGGTGCTTCCAGTTGTTCCCTGGTAGGCGGAATCAGAGCCAAGTCATTGTGTCTGTCCTGTGGAAGTGGTTGTAGTTGTAGCTGTGGCAGCACTTCTCTGGTTGGCAGGTTGCCACTGACGTCCCCTGTAGGCCCCCCTAGATTGACCTCTGCCTCTTGGGCGTCTGTTTCTGCCTCTCTGTGCTCTGGAGGTGTCTGGAAAGGACCAATTCTTCGAAGGCCAATTTCTGCTAAACCTCGGCGGTTGGACCTGTAAGAAATCCTTGACTGTTTGGACAGATTTTGCTTTTTCTTCCACTTTCTTTAGAACCTCTTGTGCAGGGGAGCCAAACAAACTTTGTTTCTCCATAGGAGCATCTAGGAGTTTTGACTTAACATGGTCTGGTAAGGATTGCTCTTTTAACCAGGCATGCCTTCGAATCACTGCTCCAGTCATAGCTGATCTAAAGGAAGCCTCCAGTGCATCATAGCCACATTTTAAAAAATTATTACTGACCTGCTGAGAGTTATGTACCAAATCCTGAAGGGACTTACGGTCTATAGGTTCAGGAGAGGACAGTTTTTTATTTAGCTGATCCAACAAAAATTCCTGGTACTGAATCATGTGAAATTGACAGTTTAAGGCCCTGGCCGAAAGAGTAGCAGATGTATAAACCTTTTTACCCCATCTCTCTAATGCTCTAGATTCCCTTTCAGAGGGAAGAGGGTTTTTGGCAGAGGCAGCTGCCACACCTTTGGGGCCCTGTGAAATGGTTTCTGGGTCTGCAACATGAGCCTTATACAAGTGGTAGTGTGTGTCCGGGACTCTGTAATATCTGTCAGGTTTGGTAGGGGCCGGAGGAAGAGAATCAGGGGTAGTACTGGCATCATTATATGCATCATCAACAACTGATAATACTGGAGGAATGGCTAAAGGCCTATGCTGTGGTAAGTGTAAAAAAGTCCTTAGCCTTTTCCTTGAATCTGAAAAATCCTGGCCCTGCCATTGGAAGTGTTCCCTCAGAGTGTAGGGTTTCCCCAAAAGAAAATTCTTCAGGAGGAGAAGCAGAAGGAATGGAGTCTTCTGCATCAGAATCCTCATAAGGAGAATATGGGCCTTCCTGGTGGTCTGAAATATCTGAGTCATCCGAGGAGTAGTCTGAAGAGACAGGTTCAGGGGGTTCAGTCCTAGGCCTCTTATCTGGAGGAGGTTGAGAGGCCCTGTCTGGGTGAGGTTGGGATCCCCTGATCAAAGAAATAAGATCCTCAGCCAGGCTGAGTATCTGGGAACTAGAGGTAGGCCTGTGTGAGGGAGCTTTTGTAGGTAAGGCCTTAGAAGATTTGGCTGCTTTAGCCCTGGAAAAGGCCTTGATAGACATAGAAGCAGGGGGTCTAGCAGCCCCACGTGCAGGAGTAGAGATGTCTAAAGGAATAGTGTCTGACAAATCCTGGGTGCCTGCTTCTGCAGCAGTAATTTCAGTAGCCGATTCAACCATGGTCTGTGAGGCCTCGGTTATCGGAGGCATGCTTTCGGCCGAAGGGAGAACCGAGGACTCGGTTTCAGCCGAAACCGAGACACTCGCGGCTGGCCTAGCCATGGTTTCAGCCGAAACCGTGGGCCGCGAGTGTCGGTCCTTTTCCTTGCGTTTTTTAGCTGATTGTGTAGTCGGAGTCTCCGACGGCATTTTATATGCAAAAGCGGGACCAAAAAATTCCTCTGCAAACTCCGACCGACGTCTAAGCGTCCGTCGGTTGAAGGAAGAACAGGCTAGACAAGCTGATACGTCGTGGTCTGGGCCTAAGCAAGGAAGGCAGTAAGAGTGGAAATCCTTATGAGGTATTTGTTTCCCACAAGTTAAACAATTATTTACTTTGTCTGACATCGGCTGAGGCAAGAAAGAGTCCCCAACGGGGTACTTAGCTTTTTTAGAAGTCTTCGGTAGTAGAAATCTCTGGATCTGACCGACCGGCACTTGCGAACAGCTTCTGCTTCGGGCACCGCGCGGCAAGAAAGACTGAGGAAAATGGCGTCGGCTGATGCCTTTATACCCCAGCAGCTATGACGTCGGGTGAAGTGCGACATCAGCCGAGGCCAGACCCAGACTTTGGAATCCGGCCGACCGAGGGGCTGCCTGAGGCAGGACAACCCATATGTTAGGACTGCAGATGCATCCTTGAAGGACATCTACTGACTTATCTGAAGAACTCAACAACTGGATGCGAACGTGTCTGACACTGCTGGCGGCAAACGAGATCTGAGGAGACAGTGTACAGCATGGGGCATTGTGGTTAGTGGGAGGAGCTCGAGACTGGAAGCGTTAGTCTGTGAAACAGCATCAGAGCTGGATTCTTGGGTCAGATCAGAGACTCATTTGTGAGTCAGACTGAAAAAGGACAACATTAGAGCCTTTGGTCATTATCCTCTGTACCCATGAATCTTTTGTGATTTCTAACCAGGCTCTCTGGTACACGGATAGATGGACAGTCGGGCCTCCATTCAGGAGAGCTGATAGGATCTGTCTGAGAAGAAATCTCTATAACCTTGATTATGCAGGATCATCTCTGCCGTGGAGTTGGCATCTTCCATTTGAATTCTCAAAGGACCCTGGGATTTCTTGAACCACATTTTTCTACCACCTCATTAGTTTCTAGAAAATGACCACTGAGAAGTAGAATAGCGCAAGCCCACACCAGACTGGGTTTTCCCCTTCTGTTCACACCTAGAAAGTGTATCTTTCACTTTAGGGCCAAACAATGAGGTTCCTTCAAAGGGTGGATTGAAAAAAGAAGATTTGAAGGGTTCTGCAAATTCACACAAGCGCTTCCAAGCATGCATGTCTCCTAATGGAAAAACCTGAACCCGCTGCCCATGATGTACCTTCAGCAGCATGATAGATAAGCCAGAAGGATGAATTAGAAATAGAATGAAGGGTAGCCAACTCTGAGGACATGGTACCAGACAGAGATTTGGTAAGCTCCTTGAGCAAATGTCTCTGAAGTTTTGTGAAAAGTGCCAAATAATTCAGCAGCCTAACAGCAATGGTCGCTGAAGAACAGACATGCTTCCCAAGTTGAAACGGAAACAGAAATCAGAAAGGAAATACGAAAGATTGTTTTTAATACGTAAAGAAGAGAAAAAAGAATTATGTTTTTTAATATGTAAAGAAGACAGAATATAATTGCCAATGATGGTAAATTAAGTACTATAAAAGAACTAGAAGCAGAAAAGGGATAGGACTACCAGCAATGGTATTAATAGTACTCAAAAGTACAACCCCCCCTGCAGTTTTATATATATATATATATATATATATATATATATATATATATATATATATATATATAGCTAAAGGGAAGACGAGTAGTACTAGACAATAGTATAGATATTAAATAAATAATTTGACAAAGTTAAACTTACTGACCAATGAGAAAGTACAGTTGTGTACACTTACCATAAATGTAGATGTTCTTGTGTATTCACTGTTGCAGTCATCACATTTGGGTTATCTGCCTGCAGGTAGCCTTCAGCCAGCCCGAGTACCAGAGTTTTGTGATTTCTGCGTTGGATGCCGTCGCCCCTTCCATGACGTCAGGGGTATAAAACATGCAGCCGATGCCATTACATCACTTTTTCTTGCCCCAGATGTCAGGAGCCCCCAAAATAGAAAGGAATTACATGGTGTGGAACACCTCCAGTAAAATGTAAATACCACTGCCATAAGATATGGCTAAAAAGAGGATAGGTAGAAAGTCAGGAAAAGTTAGGGGGCTGGAGGGAGGGTAACCAGGACTGCTACAGTGAATACACTCGAACATCTATATTTATGGTACGTGTACACAACTGTACTATGTTCTTTGTGCTTCACTGCTGCAGTCATCACGCTTGGGCTGATTCCCCAAACTGAGTAAGGGTGGAGGCAGTCAAGAAGTATTAGGGTTGACTAGCAGGCCTTGTAAGACTGCTGTGGCAAATCCAGTTCTGGATTTAGAAAGGGCAGGTAAGTGGCAATGCTTGGTGAAGGTGTGTACATAACTCCAGGTTGCCACTTCCGGGATGTCCCTGGTAGGGACTTCCCCTGAGAAATGCTGTAGAAGTTGAGGTAGCCCTAGTGAAATGAGTTCTGATCCCCTGTAGGGTAGGTGTTTCCATGGCGTTAGTAGCAGAAATGGATGTAGTGTGCTATCCATTTGGAAATGGTTAGCTTTGAAATGGCCTTCCCCTCTGCCCCTGTAGGAAAGCTGACTAGCAGCTGGTCGGATTTTCTGAAAGGCTTAGTCCTGTTAAAGGTAGAACCTGAGCTGTCTGTGCAAGTCCAAGGAGTGCAGGATCCTCCTCCCTTTATTCTAAGGGTCAAGGAAAAAGGTTGGTACATGGATGGATTGGTTAAGGGCCACACTTGATGCTACCTTGGGCATAAATGATGGGTTAGTCCTGATGGAGACCCTGTCAGCCTGGAAAATAATGAAGCGTTCTACAGCCATTAGTGTCTGTAGTTCAGTCACTCTTCTTCCTGAAGTGATGGCTAGAAGTAAGGCTATTTTCCAAGAGAGGAAATTTAACTCTGCTTTAGCAGCAGGTTCAAAAGGGGGAAGCGTGAGCTTCTCTAGTACAAAGTTAAGGTCCCAGGCAGGAGTGGAAGCTCTCCTCGGGGGTCTTAAATTGTTAGCTCCTCTCAGGAACTGTTTGATCAGAGGGTGAGAAAAGAGAGGTGGCTCCATATTGTAATGAGTTGAGATGAGCGAGGCATGAATCTTAATTAATGTGAAGGAAAGGCTTTTGTGGAGCAGCTCTGCTAGGTAATCTAGAGTTTGAGGTAAGGAGGGCACGGCTGTGCCCTTTCCTAGAGACTGGCTCCAAGAACATATCTTTTCCACTTTTCTGAATAGGATTTCCTAGAACTAGGCCTTCTAGCCTCAAGGATGATGTCCAGCACCTGTTAGCTGAGGGCTGCTGGTGTTGTGTTCAGGGAAGATGCCAGGCTACAAGGTTCAGTGTTTGCAGCTGAGGATGCAAAATCTGTCCCTCTTGCTGGGACAGCAGGAAGTGGGTCTGATGTAAGCGCCAGGGTGGCACTGCTGTTAGACTGCATAGGAGTGGGTGCGAGTGTTGGCATGGCCAGTCTGGTGCAATAAGGACTGTCCTTGGTCTGTCCTGCTAGATCTTCAGTAGTAGTTTTGAGAGGAGGGGCAGAGGGGGAAGGCATAAATTGATAGATTTTCCCATGTAAAGGATAGGGCATTCACTCGCCATGCTTGGCTGTGGCGATTTCTGGTGCAAAGTTTGCTCAATTGATGGTTTTGGAAGGAGGCAAAGAGATCCACCTCTGGTGTCCCCCACCTGTTGATTAGAAATTTGAATGAGTTTGGTTCCAGTTTCCACTTGAGTGGGTCCAGTAGCTTTCTGCTTACGTCATCTGCCAGTGTATTTTGTTTGCCTGGCAGGAACTGAGCTTGCAGGTGCACTTAGTTGCTTAAGGCTGTGTTCCACATGGCCATGGCTAACCTGCAGAGTGGGTAGGAATGAGTTCCCCCCACTTGTTTATGTACCACAAAACTGTGGTGTTGTCTGTCTTTATCAAGAGTTGTCCTGGAAAAGGTATTTGAAGGCTGTAAGAGTATTCTGTACAGCTAACATTTCTGTTTTGATTGATAAGCAGGTGAATTTGCCCTGGGCTCCATTTGGCTTGAATGCATTTGCCAGCCATGTGAGTCCCCCCATGCATAGTCTGATGCGCCTGTTGACAGGGTTTGGGTGGTGAAGGGTTGTGGGAAAGGAAGTTCCTTGTTGTGGTTGCAAGCCTCTGCCCACCAAAGGAACTCTGCCCTTAGACAAAGAATGATAGGAATCAGTATTTCCAAGTCCTGAGAGAGTTGACAACAGAGACTTTTTAAGTACCATTGAAGTTTCCTCATATGGAATTAGTAGAATGCATGAGGCCATGAACCCTAGGGCTTGCAGTATTTTTCTTGCAGATAGCCGGGTGTTGGAGGCCATTAGTTTGAAGTAGTCTGTCAAATGAACCTGCTTTTCTGGAGTGAGGAATGCCATCTGGGAAGTTGTGTGCAAGCTTGCTCCCAGGAATACAATTTTTTGGCTGGGCACCAGATGTGATTTCTTTTCGTTGATGGTGCACCCCAGAGAAGTTAAATGTCTCTTTACAAATGCCAGGTGCTGATGTAGCAATTCCTGACTATTCGCCTGAATCAGGCCATTGTCAAAGTATAAGTAAATTTGAATATTTCTCTGCCTGTAGTATGCAATGGCTGGAGCCAGGCACTTTGTGAATTCCCTGGGTGCAGCAGATAAGCCAAAGGGAAGTGAAAATTACTGCTAGTGTATAGAGCCTGCCCTGAAACGTAGATATTTCCTGCAAGATTCCCTTGTGGGGATGTGCAGATAAGCTTCTTTTAAGTCTAGGGTGACTAGCCAGCATTCCTTGGCTAGCATAGGAAGCAGCTGTTGTTGTGTAAGCCTTTTGAATTTTGGGATCACCAGGTGTTGAGAATGGACAGCTCCAAGAAAGGGCACCATGAGCTCTCTTTCCTGGGCACCAGGAACAGTCTGGAATAGAAACACTGTCCCCTTTACTTTATTGTAACAGGATGAATAACCCTGATACTGACAAAAGAAAGTACTTGCTTTTGAGCCTCTGCCCACTGGTTTGGAGGAAGGTCTGGCACCCCATTTGGGGTTGGTAGTGAGTGGAAGTAGAATCTGTATCCCTGGGAGACAATGCTTAGGACCCATCTGTCCTAGGTAATGGACATCCCATTTTTTAGCATGCAGGGCGAGTTTTCCTCCTAGGGGTGCAAGTACTTGGGCATGGCTGGGAAGGATGATAGACAAGTCACTGTGAACTTTTTCCATAAGGGGGTGGGCTTACCACTCCCGGTTTTAGAGGTGGGAACACTCCATTGTTTAGATCTCTGCATACCCTGAGACTGTAGTCTTGGTGGTCTGTTGCCCCTGGGTTTGGACTGAGAAGGGCTGGGAGGGACTGGAAAGGACCAGTGTTTAGAAGGCCAATGCCTACTGAATCTAGGTGGATGTACCTGTAAGAAATCTGTAACAGTTTGCATAGATTTAGCTTTTTCCTCCATCTTTTTAATAACTTCTTCTGCTTTTGTGCCAAACAAGCATTCCTGGTTCAATGGAGCATCTAGCAATTTTGGTTTGACATGGTCTGACAGGATTTATTTCTTCAGCCAAGCATGCCTTCTCAGTACAGACCCTGTGACAGCAGCCCTGCAAGATGCTTTTAAAGCATAAAAACCACCCTGCAAAGTATGTTTACTAACTTGGTTTGCAGAATGCATTAACTCTTGTAACTCTTTATTCTCTGCACAATCTGGAAACAACAACATTTTCTGTTTACTTAGTTCCATGATATGCTGCTGATACTTCAACATGTGAAACTGGCAATTTAAAGCCCCTATGGCAAGAGTTGCAGAGGTGTATACCGTCTTACCCCATCTGTCTAAAGCTCTAGAATCCCTGTCCAAAGGGGTAGGGGTTTTGGCTATGGTGGCCTTAATACCTTTAGGTCTCTGGGAAATGGTCTCTGGATCCACAGTGGGATTCTTAGAGAAATTTGTGAGAGTCAGGTACTCTGTAGTACCTGTCAGGCTTTCTAGGAGCTGGTGGTAAAGAATCAGGAGCAAGACTGGACTCCATGAAGACATACATCTACAATAACCAGAACAGGGGGTATAGCTAGAGGCCTGTACTGAGGCAAGTCTAAAAATGCTCTGAGTCTCTTTTTGGACTGTGAGTAGTCCTGGCATTCCTAGCAGAAATGCTCCCTTAAGGTATGCAAGGTTTCACCAAAAGAAAAGTCCTCTGGAGGGGAGGCAGAGGGAATGGAATCCTCTGCATCTGAATCCTCATAGGTAGATAAGGGAATGTCCTGGTAATCAGAGGGATCACAGTCATTGGACTCACAGTCTGTAGAAACAGAAGGAAAATCAATCCTTTTGTCTTATAGAGGTGGAAGGCTGGCTTCCCCTAATTAAAGTTATAAGGTCTTCAGCCATTCTAAACATTTTTTTCCATGGCATGGGAGCTTGAGCATGCGCATTGGTCGTGAGTTTTCTAGGTGTAGTGCGAACTCTGGGCCTGAGAAAGTCGGTAGTTTTAGTCAAAAACAAAAATGTTGGTTTAATACGAACATCGGAAGGTTGGAATACACCCTCAGAAGCCGGTGCCTGCACAGCGGCTCTGGACCCATCCAAGGTAGAGACATCTGCAGGTTCCAAAGTCGAAGAAGCAACTCGCGGCATACCGGACTCCGAATGAGTCTCAGCTGAGGCCTGCGAATCTGCAGAAGTGATTATCAGGGGCTGCGAAGGTGCCTCACTGAGTACGGGTCTGTCCCTGTCTTTATCCTTACGTTTTGTTGGAAGATCAGTAGTCGGATGGCTTATAGAAGCCATTTTGGAATACGGAGAATGACAGCGAAAGAATTTAGCAACAAAAACAGCCCGACGATGAATAGTTCAGGCGTTGAACCAGGCACAAAACCGACAGTGAGGAACGTCATGGTCTGGGCCTAAACAGGTGACGCAGTAAGAATGAAAATCCCTGTGAGGTATTTGCTTTCCACAGGCAAGACAATTATTAACTTTTTCTGACACAGGTTAGAGCAAGAAAAAAGGATCTCCAACAGGGTACTTATCTTTTAGAAGACTTCAGGTCTGAAACTCGAAAAACAAAAATTTCAGGATGCGGCCGACCGGCATTTGCGAACTGCTTCTTCTTCAGACACTGCACTGCAAGAAAAGCTGATGTAATGGCGTCGGCTGCATGTTTTATACCCTGACGTCCTGACGTCATGGAAGAAGCAACTGCATCCGACACAAAAATCCCAAGACTCTGGTATTTGGGCCGACTGAGGGCTACCTGCAGGCAGATAACCCAAGTGTGATGACTGCAACAGTGAAACACGAAGAACATATGTTAGATAGTTATACTCAAAGCTGGACAGCTCACAATCTATATGTCTGATTGCAATGGCGGCAAATGAGATCTGGAGTATTTTAGGTAGCTGGGGCATTATGGGTAAAGGGTGGAGCTTGAGAGTACAACTGCTCTACAATCTGGAAGAAGCGGACGATTCAGATCTGAGGATCAAATCCAAACCCAACTGTTGAGGAATGAATGAAAATGATAACATCAGATATCCTTTTACGATTAACTTCTCTTTTCTAGTATGAACGCTTCTGGTGCCAAAGGAGACATTACTTGCAGTCAACATCTAGATGGCCAGCACACAAACAATGCACTCACAAGGAGTGCAGGTCCTTTTGGGGGAATTTTGAGCCCACAGGCCGAGCACTTTTTAAATCCTTGAACTTACTTTGTCATCCTAGAAACACACATACTGTACTAAATACAGGCAGCTATAATAAATACCCCCTGTGCTATAACTAGCAAGAAAGATACCACACTATTTAATACACAGCTATGATTTGTTAACAGTACATGTGTTATGACCCACCACTGGACCAGCTGAGTGGCCAAGCCAAGACCTCCAGTACACTCTCTGTCCAACCAGTGCTTCATGTCTCTGCCCAGGTAGCTGACACACACACTCTTTGAGCTTTGATTTGTACACACATACATATCTGGGAAAGGCTGACACAGGTTTACTAGCTATGACTCTTTTGCCCAGACCATAAAGTAGTTATCACTGTCACCAGCCAACACCATATCAGCTACTTTAAGGCCCTCTACAAAGGGTGTCCAATCTTACTGTGAGCAAGGATATTAGTAGTGGCCCACACAGTTTCACCAAATAAATAGGCAAGTACTCTCACAACTTACATATCGCTACACAGGTCAGCCACAATGAAAGGTTGAAATATATTTAATAATAAAAGAACAAGAAAATACTCAGTATATAATCACAGTGACATCAGAGTTCAAAATTACAACAAATATTTAAAACAACATTGCAGGACAGTCTCAAATAAAGAAAGAGAAATACGTAAACTAAGAGTTGCTGTATTCCTGACTATATCTAAGAGAATTATACTATTCCCTAGTAACTTACTTCATCAGAGCAAGTCAGATGTTGTAGTCGATGGTTCCTGTTGTTGTCAGGTCCAACACAGACTAAAGAATGCACTGTCTCTCTCAGGGAGTTCTCAAATTAATATCTCAAATATTACTGCTGGGATAGCTTGCAGAATGACATAATTTCTCGTCATCTGAATCTATCCCAGGTGAAACCCCCACTGCTGGAAGCTGGCAGTATTTAGCATCTACCTGTGAAAATACATAGACCTCAGATCCTTGGCGGATGCCAGAAGTCATAAAACAATTGCATTCCTTCATACTTTCAGAGGTAGTAATTAGTTTACTCTGAAGACAATACAGGAATCTTCTCAGCACAGACATTATGTCTCAAGTCTAGTTTATACAGTAATTGAATTTTAGCTATTATTCTGAAGTTAACCTCCTGTATTCCAGTTTCCACTGCTAAAATATATACATTTAAACAGTTACAACAGTCCATGCACATTTCTGTTCTATTCCAGTAGGGCACACTGTAGGTACATTTTAAGCACAAGCACTTTATAAAATACCTTTTTAACACACGTCTGTACAGACCAGTTTGATATACACATGACATACAGTTGTAATACATTTCTAACACAAGCATCTTGTGTAGACCATGCTGATATTCACAAATGACAATTAATCATTTACAAAATTCCAGATAATTGTGCTGGCAGTATCTCCCTTTGTCACAACATGATAACTATGAACACTAAAAGTATATGGACCAGGTAGGTAGAAAACAGTTAACTATTTACTACTAACAGCTCTAAAAAAAAAACTTTAGAATGCATGCAGAAATTAGTTTACTAGACTATGCGGAGAAGGAATAGATATACATACACATATTATATACGGTGGTGCAGCGGTAGAGTTGTTGCCTCACAGCAAAAGGTTCTCCTGTTCGATTCTCAGCTGGAGTGCCTTCTGTGTGCAGTCTGCATGTCCTCCCCGCGATCGAGTTTCATTCAAAAGACATGAGTGAATGGGCGTGCCTTCGTTGAAGGTTGGGCGTCGGGCTGGCAACTTGGTACCATAAAAAAAATCTACTGCTAATCATTAGCGGGCCAGAGTTCCGCTGTGGCGATCCCTAACCGGGAAAAGCTGAAAAGACAAACAACAACAACAACACATATATTGTATACACAAACACACTTTATCTTTTAAAAAAAGTATAAACTAACAAATCAACTAATTATATACTACTACGTATAAACCATCAATGAGAAAGAAGATGATCAACAGTCTAATAACAAAAGAAAATCTTATTGTTTTAAGGAGCCTTCTTGATGCATGTCTGAATGCTTCAGGTGGCAAATGAGATCTGAGGTACTAAGGTGGAGTGGAGGGAATTATGGGTATGGGAAGGGTCATAGCCCTAGATCCGTAAGCTGAAAAAAGGTGTTAAGGTCAGACCTGACAACCCAACGGTTGATTCGGATGAAAATAAACAACATTGAATCTTAAGTGTGGCCACTGGCTTTGCCCCTGATGAGGTGCACTGCAGTTCATAGGTTAACAGGTTCATAGGCTGGTACTAGGCTATCGGCCCTAGGGCCTACACAAGCTTAGCCATAACAATTCCCTGGCTATTTCTTCCCTCAGTATTTACTTCCCTGGACCCCTGTCTAGCAGGGTGACTGACGTGATCCCCGGGGTGAATTTCCTATCTCCCATGCAATCATCAAGGTTCCTTTTGAAGAGGGCCAAAGAGGCGCTCTGCTTGACATGTATGGGCAGTCTATTCCAGAGTCTGGGGAGTCTCGGGGTCAGGAACCTATCCCTCCAGCATGTTTTGTTCATTGTGATGACAAGATTTAGATCCCTGGAGTGAGTCTCTCTGAGGGATTGGGATTTCTTTAAGTGTAGCATGTCCAACAGCTCTAGGTTTGACATGGCCTTGTATGTTAAGCAGAGATCGCCTCGGAGTAGACGATATGCGACAGAGTATAGGTGGAGTTTTTTTAGACAGTCAGCATAGGGCTTCTGCTTTAGGCCTGTGATTCTTTTAGTGAGATATTTCTGCGGACTTTCTAATTGTTGCAGATGTCTTGAGAGGTACATACCAAACGGGACGTTGTATTCTATAATGGGTCTAATGCGGGAAAAGTACAGTGGGACAATGACCTCCTTTTTTTTGGATGAAAAGCCCTTAGTGATGAGGAGTGCCACATAGATGGATTTCCTGACTGTTGTGGTGATGTGGTTATCGAAGGTGAGACCACTGTCCATCTGTGTCCCTAAGTTTCTTATCACACTTTCGGTGTTTAGTGTACTGCCATCTATGTGGTAATTCATGGGTACATGTTTTTCCCAAAGGGGATAACTATACATTTCTTGGCACTGAGCTTGAGCCCACTGCTCTGGCACCAAGCATCTGTTCTGTAAAGCCCTTTTGTAGAATATCCACATCATTTGGGGATTCAATAATGGCTCCCAGTTTGCAGTCATCTGCAAACTTTGTTAGCCAGAGACCCTTAGTGTTGGCCTGTACTTCAGAGAAGTAGATACTAAACAAGAGCAGTTCCAGGACTGAACCCTGAGGTATTCCACTTGTCACTTGTCTGGAGCTGGATTTGGAGTCGGCTATTCTTACAGTGTGGCTTCTGTCAGTAAGCCGGCTGGCAACCCATCGAGTGACGTAGGGATTAATGCCCAGCTTAGTAAGTTTATCTATGATTCCAGAGTGGGGGATGGTGTCGAAGGCCTTGGAAAGGTCCAGATAGGCTGTGTGGACCACCTTACCCTTGTCCATGGCTCTGGAAACTGATTAGAAGAAGTCAATCAGGTTCAGGAGACAAGATCGGCCCTTCACGAACCCAAACTGCATGGGGTCCAGTGTTTGAAGGTTGCCAATGTCTTTTTTTAAAAGTTCCATGATAATACATTCTATGGCCTTGCAGATCAGGCTCATCAGACTGATGGGGCGATAGTTCCTGAGATCCAAGGTGGATCCCCCCTTGTGGAGTGGGATAACTGTAGCTGCGTGTCACTCAGTGGGCACGAATCCTGAGGTGAGGCTATGATTAAACATGACACTTAGGTGAGGTGCCAGTTAATTTTGTAGTTCATGTAGTACACAGGCTGGGATGTCATCTGATCCCATGGATGCTGCATTCTTAGCTTTGGAGAGTGCGTTTTTTACCTGTGTGACCATTACCGGAATTTGGTAATCTTTCAGTATTGAGATGGGCCCCTTTAGGGGGTGAGACGGGGCTGGAGTTTGCACTGAATCGATCTGCCAGGATACTGGTAATATCCTTGGGAACAGTATATTTAATGCTATTCTGTTGTAACTCAGAGCAAATCTGAGCACTGCCATTTAGATTCTTGACATAGCTATAGAATGCTTTGTGGCTGTCATTGGAATCTTTGGAAATTTTATTTTCGTAATTAGCTTTGGAGGATTTTATGAGGGGTCTCAGCTTCTTACTGAGGCTGGTAAGGGAGTTTTTTGCATCCTGGGATTTTCCCTTTTTCTGCAACAGTTTCTTCCTTTTGTTGTAAAGTTTGTTTATGGCAAGGGGACCACAAGATTGGCTTCCTTTTTTTGGAGGCGAGCGTCTTGGTTCTATTGGGGATGGCACGATTCATGCACAAGTGGATGTGCTCATACAGTGCCTTAGTGTAGGATTCAGCAGTCGAACTTTCAGTTCCCATCTGCATGGGTGTCATGAAATTTGTCACTTCTGACTTGAGTAGCATGAAGTTGGCTTTGGAGAAGTTTTTTACAGAGGTTTCCTTACAGGGGGGTGGGATGTGGCTGTCAAGGGTGATTAACTTATGGTCAGACCTGACCAATGAGGGGGTGACCATAGGTGTGGAGCATCAATTTCCCATGTTGGTAATGACCAGGTCTAGGATATATTGGAGCCCCTGCTGGGACTAAGGATTAATTGATTCAGGGCTTTGGAATTTATGAATTCCAAGAACCGTTGGGCAAAGGTGTTGGTGCACAAGTAGTTTTCCCAGTTAATGGCAGGGTAGTTGAAATCACCCAGTATTAGGGTGTTTGCTTGTATCTTAACATTTTCCAGTATGTTTAGAAAGGTGTAGTGAGAATCTTGGGGCATGGTGGGGGATCTGCAGCAAGCTACAATTTGGATTGCAGTCTTACCTAGTGTTAGTTACACCTGGAGAATTTCAAGTGCATTGTGTTGAGCAACTAGACTGGTGTTGTGAATATCCTTGGTGAATATGGACACTCCTCCACCTTTAGTGTTTTGGTCCTGGCTTGGTGGCCGAAAAGTGTGGTAAGAGTTGTAGCCTGGTATTGCAGGGTGCTCTATGGAGCCTTGAACCAGGTCAGTGGTTATGTCCCTCCATAAGGGAGTTCTTACAACCAACCTGGGTAACTACAGACCTGTCATCCTCACAAGCCTCATCTGTAAATCCACTGGACATACTACCAATATCACAGACTGCAACATAAAGAATATTAGACTCGACTCCCAACAATATAGCTTTGTGTAGGGTAAAGCCTGACTAATGAACCTGCTAAACATTTTCAAAAGGGTTATGAAAGGTGTATATAGTAGCCATGCAGTACACACAATGTATCTTGATCTGGCTAAGGCCTTTATCACCATTCCCTGTGCTGATATCGTGTGGAAGCCAACTACTTTAAAAACTTACCCAAATGTGGTACATTGGATAGAAAACTGGCAGAAAGACCGAATCTCACACAGTGAAAAATGCAGGTGCCTCATCAGAAAAAGTATGAAAGTGACCAGCGGTGTCCCTCAGGGCTCGGGAATGGGATCACTCCTTTTTGACATTTCCTTCTCTGATTTCAATGTAGAGAGCCAGGCCCTCTGGCTAATAAAGGTTGCAACTGCAAATTGGGGGGGGGGGGGTAGTTATGTCACCTTCTGACACCCAAGCCCTCCAGAATGAACTCTCCTTAGTAAATTCTTGGGTGTACTAAAAATGGGCTGAAACTGCATGCTAAAAAAAAAGGGCAGTACCACCACATTTGGAAGACAAACCCTTACATCATCATACTGTACAGACAACACACCACGACAAAATGAAAAATGTAGTCAGAGACCTAGGAACTTGGGTTAAAAATCACTATTCTTTTGACCATCATGGGACAATGCTTGTCCACTAATCCTTTTACTTAGAACAGTTAACTGCCAAAGAAATACCATCAATGTGTAAAGAAATAATCACTCCCTTACACTCAGCATTAAACAGACCAATTATTAAATCCAATACCCTCTAACATGTATTTCATTAAACACATCAAACAAATAAAATACCCCCAAAAGTTCCTAACCAAAAAGATCACAGGCCTAAAGTCTCACGGCTATCAAGAGGAAATTGTATCCCTTTATTCAGTGTCTTACAGATTTTACCCACCATGAGAGATCTGGTTGACCTGGACCTTCTCTATCTCCAAAAGTTCAATATCTCCTCCAGTACAAGAAATTGGGACCTACTTCTTCACCAACAGATAAATAAAGCACAGTAGAGGGGAACAGGTTTATAACCCAGTGTCTCTCAAACATCTGGAAAAAACCTCCTCTGGTTGTTAAGCAAAGTGACTCGCTATCTTCTTTCAGTCATAACCTAGATGACTGGATGGGTAGTCCTAAAATTACTCTGGGATTCACTGGTATGGCCCTTTTCTAGAAAGGAGTTGCAGCCTAAGGGAGGGATTGCCAAGGTGTGAATGGCCTTAAGACTACTATGGCTTTGGCATATCTACAAAATCATCACAGCAACATGTTTTTTTTTTTTTTATTACCCATTAGCGAAAACCCAAATCAAATTTTCTCTAACAATCTAGTAGTATTTCTACATTTTTATCAATTAATCACAAATTACTTTTTTCTAGGATGAAAAATATTAACTTCTTAAACACAGTGCATCCTACCATATTTCTGGTTAATATGTTAATCAAATTTCATTTTGTACATAGATAATTTGCTCGTTTCATGCTTAATGCAAAAAGTGAAATATGAAATAAATTGTACTGGAGAACACATGAATGGTATTACACTTAAAGTACTACCTGGTCCATACACTTTGTTAGTGTTCAAGTTATCATATAATGTTAACAAATCATCACTGACTATACACGTCACATGAATAAGTTCTAGATTTTTTTTCTGAAACCTTATTTGTTGGGTGTCCTGAAATCAGGTATGACATTCGCAAAGTTACAAAAATGAATACTGTTTTATTAATGAAAAAGGGACACTTTCAAGTTTGTTAACTACCCCTTCACGTTTTCTAAACATTCCAGTTTTTACATGTAACACACTTAATGGGTGTTGAAACAACACTATGTGGTAATACCATAGCGTATTACGGTGAAGTTCTTCAAGATCTTTATCTGTGGATTGGTCAGGAAAGACTATAACCAAAGGCTAGAGGAGTAAGAGCTCTTCTCCACTGAAATCAGAAGAGACAGTGGAGATTTTAAGGTTTTATCCTTAATAGGAAGGGTGTGTATTTTTTGATTCTTTATGAGGTTGTCGAACATGATAACATGAGTAGACATATTAAATTCTAATTTACCACCTCTCCAAATGCACAAAAGTAATTTATACAATAATAAAAACAAATGATATTATAGAAGTACACAACACTTATACACTATGTGCTTTTCCCAGTAAGCTAGTATAGTATTCAAGCTGGGAGCTATAGCAGTCCTAAAAGATACATCACTAACCTGAACATAAATACTGTCTTTAAAAACAAAATATATATATTTTTAAGTAACCTACCCAAACATTCATAACCTAACTGCATATTCCCATTACTGTACAAAGAATCACTACACAGCATACTCCTGCAGTACTGTAATGCTAATATAGTTTGTTTTAGCAGTGTATAATGTTTTTATGTCTGGTGTTATATAAAATCACTGTCTGTAATACATACTTCTTTTATCTTTTTTAATTATGCTTCCTCTTATCTTTTTAATAGCTTTGTTAATTTGAAAAGAAAGAAGGAATCAACTTTGCAAATAATTTGGGTTCAATAAACAACAATGACAACTCCACTACAGAACTTACTGCTGAGACTGTATGTCTTAATGAAGGGTAAATAACATTATTTTTTTTTTAACAAGAAACTTCTTTATTAAATTATCAAGTATGACATCTGCAATCATACATTTATATAAATAAAACAAACCATATTGACATAATTTTAGTTGCAAACATACACCAAAATCCATACTGACATAACTGTACTTTCTAAACATTATACATCACTTATAATCTATACAATTACTGTCAGTCAAACATTACATAGCTCATTCAAATTCTGCCTTTTTTTAAATCTCGTTCCTCCTCTGTATGTACTGTTCCCACACTTCCCATTTTTTCCTATGTAATTTGCTCCTACCGTTTCTAAAGATCCAAATTCCAGTTGTTACAGTTCTGTAACTATATTCACTAGTTCTAGTAAAGCTGGTTTAGACTTTGATACAGTGTCTAGTAAATGCTTTTTTTGGCAGCCACCATAATTAAGACTCAGCAAGGCCTTACTATGTGTAGGCAATTCCGATTCTGTATCAAAGCTAAAAAAAAAATAATTTCCTTAGCTACACCAATTTGCTCACCTCATATTTCTGACACAGCGGTTTGCAGGG
The DNA here is from genome assembly GCF_019279795.1 of Protopterus annectens. Lineage (NCBI taxonomy): Eukaryota > Metazoa > Chordata > Ceratodontiformes > Protopteridae > Protopterus > Protopterus annectens. The sequence goes on along the minus strand of NC_056746.1, from coordinate 750,482,759 downwards.
AATCTTTAAAGTCTGCCAAACTCATTGCATACCCAGAAAATATGTTCCCAGTTACTTCTTTCTTCCCCATCACACCTCCAACCTTTGTTGTCTACCTGAGTAAAAATTCTTTGGAATCTAACTGAGGTATACAAATACCTATTGTAAACACTTACAAGCAAAGAACATAAATCTTCTAGACTTTGTTGTATATTTGGGAGACATGCATATATCCCCCATTGTTTCTTTGTTAATTGCTTATCCAATCTCTCTTTCCCAATCCTTTCTAACCTCCTCTGATCAATTATTATAGTTAATCATGCAATATTTTATACAGTCTATTAATTATACTTTAACAGCAGCTTCTGTTCTAGGTTCTACTAAAACCTCTACTAATGCTGGTCTTTCGCTTATGATCTCCCTATTTCTTTCTCTTTGTCTATACTCTATATCAGTCCTTGATAGGAAAGGCAATCTCTTTCCTGCAGTACAAATAAATTCTTGGTCTCTTCCTATTCTATTACCTTCTCCTCTCCCAATACCTTGGTTCTTCTACCAGTTTTCTACAATAAATTCCAGCCCCCTCTCGTCTATTGTTTGTATCCTTAATTGCAGTCATCCCTGTCAGCAGACTTTTTTTCCTCCATTCCCATGTTGGCATAATTCTTAGAATACTTTCTGCTACTTTATGAATATAATATTCTGTATGGTTATTGTTATTCTCCTTAAGGATCTGCAATCAAAATCCAGGTCTTTCCTTGTTTCTTGAAATTCTCCCGTTTCATCATCATCCCTTTCCACTTTGAATTATCGGTTACTGCTTGTGCTATGTATAGGAACCTTAACTATGTAGCTCTGAAATACTCCTTCAAATTGAATAATCCAAACTGCCTTGTTCGACTGGAAGAATCAGCTAATCCCACTTGACTCTTGCCATCTCTCCCCCCACATAAAATCTTTCAGATCTTTATTAACTGCTATTCACAACTTCACCTCTGGTTGATAAAAATATGCCTGACCTATGTATAAAACTAAAGGGACTAAAATAATTTCACCTGCTTGTATCTTGCTATCCACATAACACAGCTTTCATTTTCTCAGTTTTTGTATTTTCTTTTGTTTGGTCTCCTCCCACATGTCCTTAGCTGCCACACCAAAATTATTTTTAATCCATACTCTTTCAAGTCCCCATAAATATGGATATTGCTGAACCAATTTGTGCATGGGTACATCATTTACAGCTATTACTTTTGTATTAGCTTAATTAATTTTGTATCCTGCAATGATAACAAACTGTCTCAAAATGTTCCACAAAAATGAAATGTCCTTTTCTGGTTTTCTCAGGTATAAAATGAGATCATCTGCAAATTGAACCAGCTTTTCTTGACTACCATACCAATTATATCCTTGAATTTCTGATTCTCTTATTTTCTTTGCAGTGGTTCTAAATATAGTGCAAATAACAAATGGCAAAGAGGATACCCCTGCCTGGTTCCTCTGCTCAAACAAAAGTCATCAGAGAGAAACCCATCCTCTAATTTTCGACTTAGCTCCCTCATATATGTTCCTAACAAACCTTAACTTTTATCAGGCAATGCATATGCTTTCATTTCCCTGCTCATAAACTCCCAGCTTACTCTGTCAAATGCTTTCTCAACAACAAGACCAATTGCAGTGACCACAATACAACCCTTAAAATCTAGAATTTACCACCATCTGTATGATATTGGGAAGAAAGATGACCATAACGCGCTATAGTACTCATCGTTTTAAGTTTTATATTATCGACCACATTAATTTGGGTAAGAGAGGTGGTCCAGGTAATGATATTTTGGAATTCAAGGAGCTCAAACGGCAGCTTATAACCAATTCAACTACCTACATAGGTTTAAATGATATGACCTTTATCAGCACAGTTCTAAATTTGAAAATGTCTTTTTTATGTGATCACTACAATTGGATTTCCTTATTTATTTGTATATGTTTCACGTATTGATCTTTTTTGTTGTTTTTCCGGTGCAATTTTATTTTTATTTTGCATACTGGATGTTATTCAGTGTTTGTATGCTACTGTAATTACATTTTTTGCGCATTTACTTTTAAGGGGAATTCTACTGTAGTTGTTATTCATGTTTTCTTTAAACATGATGGATTTCAAATATTTGAAGGGCTAATGTTTTAGTATTTTATCAATTAATTAACTTAAGTCATCACGTGACAATATACTACCTTATAAATGTTCAAATTTTTGTATGCTGAATTTGTTCTGATAAGGTCCAAAGACTAGGACAAAAGCACTTAACTTGTTTTAATAAATTGGAGTGTTGCGTTTCTACTGTCCGTTCCTGGTTTTGGTTTTGAGTTTTGTTAGTTGCATTTGTGGTTTGGTCCTAAGTATGTGTTTGGAACTCAAAGTACTGACAGAATATATACTTCAAATGACTTATTTCAAATGATTTAAAGAATAAAACAGAAAAAGTGAGTCATCCTTTTTTCAATGTCTGAGCATAATGCAATTTGTTTTAATCTTACAAGAAATATAAGTAAATTGTCATTCTTTTCCAGGATTATGATACATGTAATGAAACAAAATTATTTTAACAAATGGTTAATTAAAGAAATTAATGATTATATGGCATTTAATAACAATGGGGAAGTGAAATATGCAGGTTTACATGTTTGAGAAGATGAAATTATGGAAAAATAGAAAAATTTAACATTCGGATAAGGATATTAGTAAAATACAAGCATATTTAAATAAAGGCAAATTAAATGTTCAAAAGGGAGATAAAGATAATATTAAACTAATTAAAGCACTAACAAAAGAATATCAAGAAATCTGAAAACACAAAACAGAAACATATTTTCAGAATACTAAACTATACTTCTATGTTGACTCCAAAAGGGCACCATATGATAGTAAACAGATCTTTACATTGTCTAGAACTAATCGAATAAAAATCCTTAATCTGAGAAATTTCAAGAAAACATCAGAGAGGAAACGTGAAGCAAATTAAATGCAAAATGAAACAGACCAGAAAATTACTACAGAATTTTTTAATAAAATGTAAACAAAACATTATGTTTAGATCAAGTTAAATATATAAGTAAAACCCATAATTATAAATGAATGAACAGATAAAGATTAAAAAATGGGAAACTCCTGGTTTGGATGCATTTACACCAAAGATTTACAAATTACTTCAACATATTATTTAATTATTAAAGAAGGCATGTTTTAATCAAATCACAAATTAGACCCCGGCCTACAGCCTGGAAATATTATTTGATAATACCTATACCAAAATAAGGGAAGGACCTACAATTGTATTAATCTTACAGACCCATGTGATTACTTATACAGATTGCAAAACTTTTATTTCGATTCTAATAAATAGGATGAAAATATGATGGATGGAAAAAGTTAATAAAGACAGATCAGGCTTTATAATTAATTATTAACTAACACATGAGAATTTCTAAAGAGTTACTACATTAATTATGCTTATATAAACCTAAATTGGATATAACTAGTTTAAAGTTAGCAGAATCCTTTGATTCAGTAAACTGCACTTATTTATTTAAAACCTTAGTAATATATGGTTTTCCTGATTAATTTATAAGATTACAAAAAACTTTTTTTCAAAACTGATCATTCTCTCACAATCTACTAATTTAACTAAATGCAGTAAACAAGGTTGTTCATTCCTCTTTGTTAGAACCAACTGTACACCATATCAGACAAAATTCTGAACTGAAGGTTTTAAAATTTCTGGAAAATACCAATTTACGATTTAGTTGTTTGCAGACCATTCATTCTTAATAGTTAGTGATATAAAAATCAGTAGGTTGAATTAATAATTCTATTACATTTTTTTGAGAATATTTCTAGAATTTAAATTCAATGGTGAAAAGACTGAGCCAATATTACTAAACCAAAACTTAATCATATCTTGGGAAATAAATATAAATTTAGTTGAGATAAACAGGACGTTAAATATTTATGTATAACAAGTTGAAAGGCATTCTACTGTTCAAAAGAACTATGAAAAAATCAAAAGAAGATATTAGTGTAATTATTAAAAGTGGTATGATATATATACCTTGTATCAGAATATTAACTGCAATGATTCATTGCAAAAACATTCTGTACATAATACAAACCACTTCATTAAGCCAACATAAACTGGTAAAAATCTGATAAATTATTAATGGCCTCCTGGTGGCATCCATTAAATCTAGAATAACTTACAGTAATCAATGTAAAACATGGGAAAAGGAAGGATAGCTTTTCCCCAATACTGAATCAAGTGTACTACCTTCTCTATTTAAAACAATAATATACTGGATTGATAATACATATGAAACTCAATGGAAATGAATGCATAATACATTTGTGACTGTTCTAATCTAAACCCCATTTCAAATTCAATAGAATTTTTAAATATCAAAATTTTAAGAATTTTATAAAGGATATTATTGATCATTCCTTAAAACTAACTAGTTCGAACTAATATAAACATTAAAAAAAATTTAGGAACTTCATATGCAAATTTCCTACATTAAACGTGGATTTTTCTATACTGTCTATACATCTGTGTGTGTGTGTGTGTGTGTGTGTGTGTATGTATATATATATATATACACACATACACACAAACATACACATATAAGCAAATATATATAGGTCTACATACATAGATATATATATATACACAGTACAAATGTCACAAACATGATGTTTAAAAAAACACTTACTAATTTAATTGTTTAGAAGGTTATGCTGGATTGTCAACAGACAACAATGAAAACTTTGAATTAGCTTACACAAATGGGATAATACTTCAAAATGTAAATCAAAAAGTCTTAGATTAGATGCAGGAACTGTATGAAAAAAAGAAAAGAATGAGCTTCCACTGCTACTAAAAATATCTTTCTTCAATTATAGGGTAAACCAAAAAAGTTAATTCCATCCATCCAATGTTGCTGACACAAACAATTTTAAATACTGGTTAAAAGTAGCCTGGCTTTGTGGCCCTCACTGTGATCCAGGCAAATGTTAATCCATTAGCAGCCCCAGGACTAGAAGAGTCAGGCCAAGAGGTGAATGAATGAAGTGGTGTAACCCACTTTGGCTTTCAAGGGGAGTGAGGAAGATTGTGCACACTCACTAACATACTGCATGATTGCGATTCCGGATTTAGACCGGGGAAATTACCACTAACACTTACCAGGAAGGGGCAGGATTGCTTGGAAAGGAGACCCCTTACAGAAGTGAGGGAACAGCCTCTGCAACTAGCCTGGTGCACATCCCTCCCTGGCACTTTATCAAGTGCAAATGGGAGAGAACTTGGAAGAAGAAAATTCCAAAGCACCTCATGGCTACCTAAATGATGGCCTTCCCCTTCTACTCTTGTTCTACTTTTGGTGAATGAGTGGGTCTACTGGTCGGGAGGGTGCTGATGATCAAACACCAAAAACTATTGGTTAAAAGAAAAAGCACTATTACAGAAATATGAGAAATACATTTAGAGTAAATTTTAATACAGAATCTAACAGTACACTACAACATTCTAAAATTATATTCAGTGATGTAACTATTGTCAGAAAGCTCACACTTGAATATAATTATTTTTGTTATAGTAAAGTGTTGAAAACAAACATTGAAAAAAGGGGATATTCTACAGAGTTTATGCACTGTTCAAGCTCATAACCTATTTATCAAACCAATTACTGAGACAATTATTCCATTTGAGATCTTCTAATAAAATTTTTCAAAAATGAGAATACACTTGAATCTTATGTCTTCCTTACTGCCTTCTCCAATTTCACTGACTCACAAAAAACTCATTTCACTCATATTTTCATAATATTTCTATCTTCATGAGTTAACAGTAAACCCATAACTCCCAAGATGTACCCAGTTCTAACACTTACAGCTGAGGTGCCCTATATTCTGTTGTCTGCAGCACTGTCTTCAACTGCACACCTCCTAATTAATTACAATTTATATAACTGCACTGTGACATCTTGCAGATTGTTTTCTTGTGTGTACCAGCTTTAATATTTAGCTAGTTATTGACATACTATGATTGTGAAACCTATTAAAATGCTGCTAACAGCCTCCTTGCCTGTGTAACTGATTTATTACTGTTTCTGCATTTTCTGTGTGTTTCCATCTAAAAACAAACAAAAAAAAAAAAAACAAAAAAAAATAATCCTTGTTTTCCCGCCTCTCCTCGACTAGTTTAGACCAGTTTACAGGCTTTGTTGTATTCTGGGCTGTGGTGTAGTTCCTGTGTTTTCCATTACCTTACTTGGATAGAGGGACGTTTCTTTGCTCACCAGTGGGAGTGGGAGCCTTAAGCAGCCTACCTGTCCCTGTAGGACGTGACCTCAGCACAAGAGTTGTAGTAATTGGTTGTTTTGGACCATTTCTAGCTCTTTTGAAGTTCCCTGTTTAAAATCCGCCTCTGGGCGTTTTTTTCTGGCTATACTACTCAGACAATCTCCTTGTGGTCCTGCAGAGTGGTCCTAGCTACAGAGAACTCAGAAAAGCGACTACTTTCTGGATTTAAGTATCTTTGCTGTTTTTTTACTTGAAATACCTTATACAGCTTACCCTAAACAAGCTTAAACTGTTTTTTTAGCTGTTTGCTGCATTATTTAATATCTGCACTTAAAGTTACATTTTAGTCGAATTTGATCGAAAGTTTGTTTGTTTGTTTGTTTAATTTAACTGTTGAGGCTGCCCACTAAAGTGTGCTAGCCTGTGTAACTGATTTATTACTGTTTCTGCATTTCTGTGTGTTTCTATCTAAAAACAAAAAAAACACAAAAAAATAATCCTTGTTTTCCCGCCTCTCCTCGACTAGTTTAGACCAGTTTACAGGCTTTGCTGTATTCTGGGCTGTGGTGTAGTTCCTGTGTTGTCCATTACCTTACTTGGATAGAAGGAAGTTTCTTTGCTCACCAGTGGGAGTGGGGAGCGTTGAGCAGCCTACCTGTCCCTGTAGGAAGTGACCTCAGCACAAGAGCTGTAGTAATTGGTTGCTTTGGACCATTTCTAGCTCTTTTGAAGTTCCCTGTTTAAAATCCGCATTTGCGCGGCTTTGCACAATTGTGCCGGTTAAACTTCTTCTGGCTCCGCCAAGTCTGCTCTTCAAATTTTCCCTTAAGGAAGCTCTACTCTTAGTATAATCAGACTACTCGCTATATTATAAGCCTAGCACTTGTTCTCAAAACTTCTCTACTAAGTAAGCACTCTCATACTAAGTAAGCACTACATCCACCTACCACCCCTGTGAATATCCACTTCCCTTAAAGGCACAGCACTCCCTTATACTGTTCTAGCATGTCGAGTGGTAGATTACTGGCGTCCTCTCCAATTCAGCTGGTTAATCTGGGTATCTTGAGACAATGCAACAATTGTCTCATGTACACAGACAACCCTCTCCTCCTCCCAACAAACACAAATACATGTGAGAGATGCAACAATATAGCCAAACTGGAGGCTGAACTCGCTCAACTCAGGGCTGGCATGACCAGACAGGAGGAGATGGTAACCACACACACAACAAACCCAGTCCCACATAGACCTACCACAACTGCAAACCAAACACATAAAAACACAAAGACATACTCGGAGGCTCTAATAAAAAACTTACCAAAACAACAGAGGCTCCCAAAGCAGACATCCAAAAATCCACCACCTCAAAACAAAACACATGCAACACATACTTCAATAAATCAGTGTGTCAATCAATCACAGGCCTTAAGGCCAAACACCATGTCTGATACACTAGTAATAGGTGACTCTATAGTCAGACACACTGATGTCCCGCTTACCAGGCTGAACAAGGAGAGGGTGACTGTGAGCTGCCTATCGGGAGCTAGGATCCACCACATAACACACGCACTCAGGTCACTCCAAAGCAAGTACAAATATGACTCCATCATTGTCCATGCTGGCGTGAATGACCTGAGACGTACCTCCCTGGACTACATGAAAAGAGACATAGAGGAGCTCTCTGATTATGTAGCCCAGGCTGGTATGACCCTGACCCTGAGCAGCATCTTGCCCTCACCAAGAATGATGCCACAATACAAAGACAAGATGATCAGCTTTAATAATTGGCTCAAGTACTGGTGTCATTCTAAGGGGATCCAATGTCTGTCTGCCTGGGATGACATGTTGGACAAGCCACGCTGCTTCAAGGGATGGCTTGCACCTGTCACCACTGGGCTTCCGGATATTGGCTAAGGCTCTTGCCACCCCCATAGTGCCTTTTTAGGCAAGGCTCAAAAGATAAACCCACCTCCTTAGAAAACAAAAATGGAAAAAACTAAGGGTAATGCTGCTCAACGCCAGAAGTCTAAATCTCAAGATGCAGGCACTCGATGCACTCCTCAGTATGGAGAACATCGACGTCTGTGCAGTAACTGAAACCTGGTTCAAGGCTCCTGAGAGCACCCCAGCGCTACCAGGCTATACCTCGTATCATGCTTTTCGGCCCCAAACCCGGGCGAACCACAAGGAGGGGAGTGTCCATATTCATCAAGGACACCCACACCTCCAGGTTAGTGGCAACACATGAAGCATCGGAGACCATACAGGTGCAACTAACCATAGGCAAAACTGCTATAGAACTGGTAGCATGTTACAGACCACCCTCCCAATCTCAGGAACCCCACTCAGCCTTCCTGAAGACATTGGAGGATATGAATGCATCACAAAATACCATCATACTGGGAGACTTCAACTACCCTAACATAGATTGGGTACATTATTCTAGCCCTAACACCCTAGCCCAAAGGTTCCTGGAATTCATAAATTCAAATGCACTGGAACAACTAGTCACCTCTCCCACTAGTGGAGATAATATACTAGACCTGATCATCACAAACATGGGGACAAAATGCTTCACACCGGAGGTATACCCCTCACTAGTGAGATCTGACCGCAAACTAATCACCCTGGATATACATATCCCACCTCCACCCCCAGCACAAAAGACCACAGTGAAAAACTTCTCAAAAGCAAACTTCACTCTTCTTAAGACTGAGATGGTATCCTTTAAGCCCACTGGGCCAGTGGATACCACATCCCACAATGCTGAATCCTTCACAAATGCTTTCTATCCAAGTCCCTCTCCACCAAAGGCAAGCGTCCTGTCTGGTGGACCTCAGCCATTAACAAATTGTATAACAAAAGAAAGAAGCTACTGCATGAGAGAGCAAAATCCCATAAAGGGAAGACATCTCTGATCAACACTAGCAGAAAACTACATTCTCTCATAACAACATCCAAGGCCAACTTTGAGAGAAAAATCGCTAAGGACACTAAAGATAACCACAAAGCCTTCTTCAGCTATGTTAGAAACCTGGGCGCAAACCCTCAGATATGCTCAGAGTTAGTTTACAACAACAAAAAATACACTAAACCCACAGATATTGCCAACATTCTGGCTGACAGGTTCAGTGCAAATTTCTCCCCTCCCTCACCCTCAAAAGAAGAAATACTTATCCCAGCTGAATGTAATCTCCCTGTCATCTCAGATGTCCAGGTGAGAGCCGCCCTCAGCAAAGCTAAAAACACAGCATCAATGGGACCTGACGGTATCCCGGGTTGCGTGCAACGTGAACTCCAAGAGGAGCTAAACCCGCACATAAAAATGCTATTTAACCTTAGCCTTACTACAGGATATGTACCTGAACACTGGCATACAGCAACAGTGGTCCCACTCCACAAAAGGGGTACCTCTACAGACCCTGGGAACTACCGCCCCATAAGCTTAACCAGCCTGGTCTGCAAAGCTATGGAAAGAATCATTATGGAACTCATAAACAGAGACATTGGGGACCTATAGACACTTGACCCCACCCAGTTCGGCTTTGTAAAGGGCAGATCCTGCCTTTTGAACCTGGTTGACTTTTTCGAAACAGTCACTAGAGCCATTGATGAGGGCAAAGCAGTCCATACAGCCTACCTGGACTTGGCTAAGGCCTTCGACACAATACCCCACTCAGGCATCATAGATAAGCTCAACAGCTTAAATGTAAACCCTTATGTCACTAGATGGGTTGCAAACTGGCTAAAGGACAGAACCCATAAAGTTAAAATCACTGGAGCAATGTCAGACTCAAAGCCAGTCACAAGTGGTGTCCCACAGGGATCTGTCCTGGGACCCCTCTTGTTCGGCAATTATTTATCAGATGTTAAAGCAAACATGGGAGGGTTGTGGCTGACAAAGTTCGCAGATGACTGCAAACTAGGCGCCATAGTCGATACACTAGTGGACACATACATCCTACAAAAAGGCCTCACAGAAACGGACAACTGGTGCCGGAGTCATGGCCTTAAACTAAATGCCAAAAAATGTATAGTCATCCCCTTTGGGAAAAACAAAGTACCCACAAATTATCAAATAGACAGCAACCCACGGAGTACAGAAAAAGTAATCAGAGACCTAGGGACCCAAGTCGACAGCGACCTCTCATTTGACACCCACGTTGCCAAAGTGGTTAGAAAGACATTTTACCTTGCACACCTTATCATGAAGGGATTCACATCCAGATCCAAGGATGTCATTGTACCCCTATACTCCTCCCTCATCAGACCCATGATTGAGTACAATGCCCCATTTGGTATGTACCCCACCCGGCATTTGCAACAGCTGGAGAGACCACAAAAGTACCTCACCAAGAGGATCAAGGGTCTCCAACATATGTCTTATTCTGCCAGACTAAAGAAACTCCAGCTCTATTCAGTAGCATACCACCTGCTCAGAGGTGATCTCTGCCTGACGTACAAGGCCATGTCCAATCAGGAACTGATGGACATGCTCCACCTCAAAAAATCCAAATCCATCAGAACCACGAGAGCTAAAGACTTAAACCTCGGCACAAGTATGAATAGGACATGCTGGAAGGATAGATTCATAACCCAGAGGCTTCCCATGCTCTGGAACAAGATCCCAGTTCATGTTAGGCAGAGCCCCTCACTGACTCTCTTCAAGAGAAATCTTAATGAGTGGATGGGAGATCGTAAGTTTACCCCAGGGGTCACATCTGTGTCACTACTAGACAGGGGCACAGTAAACTAATTCTATTATATAAGGGGACCTTCACTGTGTCACTACTAGACAGAGGCACAGTATTCTAAATCTATTATGTGCATTTTTGTACCATTTCATGGGGTGGCGAAAGCCACATCACTATGGCTAGGCTTACAAATGCCCCAGGGCAGATAGCCTAGTACTAAACTATGAAACTATGAATTACCTTTTTCATCCTCTCCCATGTAACTAAGATGTATTGGGAACAAAATAGAAGCACTGGATAAAGGCACAATGGTGTCAACATGCAAAGTTTAATTTTTGCTCAGAGTACTGGTCTAACAAATACACATTCATTTTATTACTTAATCTGTTCTCTCCACCTAAACAAAATCTTCTCTCTGTGCATAATAGCTAATGTTAAAAAACAATCACTTCATAAAAAACAACCTAAAATCTCTAGATCAAGCAACATAAAATCTAACCCTGGCTGAATCCTCAGCAACACATTATCAACTTTGATATAGCCATTATGTGAGAATGCGTAATGCCAATCCACTCATCACACTAGATACAGCTATTTTATGGCCCACTACAATACACATACAATGGATGTATGTTCTTATCTTACTTGCTGCTCTATAGGAAACCCACTTTTGTGATTCCTATGAATGAATTGTCTGTCTCCACCAGTTACAATGGGGGCATTATATTCACAGATTGGCCTAATGAGGGATGAGTAAAGGAGGACAATGACATCCCTAGATCTAGACACAATCCTTTATTTATAAGCTGTGCAATACAGAAGAACTGTCTTGCTACAATAGACACGTTAGTCAAAAGTTTTGTCACTGTCCACATAAGTTCTCATATCCAAAACAACTGAGTCAATTGTTAGGGTCGTGTTATCAATGTGGTAGCTCCCTGGGGTAGATGATACATTTTTTAGCATTAAGTTACAGACCACAACTTGACACCAGTTATTTATTTGAGATAAACCTTCCTGCAGGATTTCGGAGTCATTTGGGGATTCAATGACTGCTCCTAACTTGAGGTATCTACAGACTTGGTCAGCAGAGTCCTTTGGCATTGGCTTTTACTTCAGAAAAGTAGATGACAAACAGGACAGGTCCCAGAACTCCACCGATGACAGGTCTCTTTGTGGAGGTAATTTCCCCTATTTTGATTACCTGCGTCCTTTCTGTGAACCAGCTGGCAATGCCGCTGGTGACAGTTTACTCCCAGTTTATTTAGCTTTTCTACTATGCCTGAGTGGGGAATTATGTCAAAAGCTTTAGCCAGGTAATTTTGCCTTCATCTATTACTTCAGTGACCATTTACAAAAATATCCACCAGATCCAGACTGAAACGGGTCTAGTGTATGGAGGCGCCCTATGCCCTGACTGAGTAATTCCATAACAAGTCTTTCCATGGTTTTGCATATGAGGCTGGTCCGACTTATGGGTCTATAATTGCCTGGGTCTGTGGAAGGTCCTCCTATATGCAGGGGAATGACTGTAGCGTTCTCTATTCACTCAGTACAAAACATGTATGGAGACTGAGAATGAACAGTATGTTAGAGGAGTGTCTGTACAGTGCTTCATGCTACAAACTTTACACACAACCTCAGCAGACAATGCATATCCAGGAAGTTGAAGGTTATTTATTTGCTCCCTTGGTTTCCACCCAAGCAGCAGGAAGATGGATGGACTAGAGCCAAGAAAATCATAAACCACCTTAAGCAGAAAACATGGGTTAGTCTTTAAGGGACATTCAATTCCTGTGAAAGAGTGAATAGGGTTTCCTGAAGTAACTTGAAATGTGTTTCCTTTTTCTTAAAACTGTGCATCAGATGCTTCACTTTGCTGTTTCCATGCTTAGTGAAGAAGCACTATAAGAAAACTGGAGTTTGAACTGAAGTTAGTGCAGGTCTTGACTTGTGATCTGTCTGACACACAAAACACTTTGAGGCATATACATTTTAAATATTGAACACATGAATCTTTTCCTGAAGAGACATCAGGACCAATATCCAAATTATGAAAGTGGAGGGGAAAAAAACTGATGATCACCAGGGCAAGGAATACTTTCCCTGTCAAGTATGTGTATACCCTCTGAGCAGTGGAACTGAAGAGGGGGAGAGAGACAGACAGCAGCTGAACAAAAGATAGTAGCAGAATTTGCAAAGCAGCACAGCAGATTAATCCAGTGTTTATTGTATAAATAAGGTCAGTTTGTGTTGTGAAGCTGAAAGCATATACCCTATGTGTACAATCATGCAGCATCACCTTGTTATAAAGATCTTCAGATCTGATGACACTGGTGTAATGATGAAAGCGGTTATCATAATAAATGTTTGATCAAGGAAACTTTTATTGGTAAATGAGATCAGAGAATGGGCAACCTGTACTCACTCTTACTAGTGAATGAAGCTTCTCCAGCAGGGTGTTAATGTACAGGTAATGCCTGCTGAAAAAAATGAGTTTGATGCTTTAAAGTAGAGTATTAAGGTGCCACAAAGCACAAACTGTAAGGAAGCTAATGGATGCAATTATGATACGCTCAGCAGTGCTTTTTCTGTTTAGCGAGTGTAAAATTTACAAAAAAATAAAATAAAATAAAAAAGTGTGTGTGTGTATGCGTGCAAGAAAAAGTGACAATGAGACTGACCAAGTATTATTTTACACTCCCTAAGCAGTGCATTTGCTGTTTAGTGAGTTTAAAATTAAAAGAAACATTTAAGAAAAAAAAGAAAGAAAAAAGTGTGTGCACGCATGGGCACTTGTGTGTCTTTATGTTTCTGTCTGATGTGTGAGTATATGCATACTTGCGTGCAGGAAAGAGGAAGTGTGTTTGGAAGTGAGAAAGACAGAGTGTAGACCTCTCAACCTATTAGTTCAAGGAATTTGGATAAAGCCTAAAATAAGGGGAGGGCAAAGGCTCAAAAACAGGAACAGATTTTAAATATTGCTCTTATAAAAATTAGAAAGTTGCTAGAAAACAGGATTTGTGTAAGCATGCATTTTCTGAAGGAAATAAAGTCTAAAACTCCAATGTATGTCATTATTTAGTGACTTCAATCCCCAATGATTGCTAACAAACCACAAATTCTATGAGCAATGGACCAAAAAAAATATATATTTGACATTTTATGAAAATCTTATAATTTGGATGTAAAATACTCCTTCCATCACCATTTACATATACTGCAGCAAGTCTGAAGTCTAAGGAACAATTTTACATCAAAAATACTTTCTTCTAGGGGTGTAGATCTCTTCTGACTGTGACATCAAGACTCAGAACACCCCTAGGTGTGCATTATTTACACAGTAATACACACCCTGTTGGGCATTACTGCTTGTCTATACTTAGAGGAATTTTAGCATACCTTTTTGCAAAACAAAAAAAATATATATATTTTTTCTGATCAGTGATCAACAATATTTTCCTTCTGGATTAATGCTTTCCATATGGTTTAACCCTTTGGATTTGTGCTATTACTACAACCCAGTTCACTGAAGAAACAGCTTCAAAGGGATCAATCCAACTGCATAATTAACAAATAAGTACATTAATTGAAACATTCAAATATTATACTCACATAATAGAAAGTACTGAACAGATGTGTTCTCCCAAGTTCATGAATCATGACAACTACAACACTTGCTCTATAGTAATGCTATAAATACACAAAAGACAGCATTTCGTCATAGGACTGAAGAAATGAAAGCTGAAATAGCTGCCATTGATTTGTCACGTGCAGAAAGAGGGAGGCAGTATGCCACACTTGGTGATGGTTTCAGATTAAGACTATAGTCTCCATTTTAATTGCATTTCTGAAATTAAGTAATATATTTTCTTTAATAGTTTTGATGGTTATTTCTATGTAGTAATGTTAAAATAAAAGTCTGTAACTGAATGTCAAATGGATCAGTTCATGATAGTGAAGTGCAATAGTCAGCATCACCTTCTTATAAAATGGTAAAACTACTGCAGTCCATCCAACCCACTCCCCTCCCTCCTCCAACCTAAAGAGATTTTATTTTATTTTGGTTTAGTTTTATTTGCATTTATTTTCCTGGGTAGAACACTGATCTCCACGGACCTTTTTCAGACTCAGCCCGGGAGTGGTGTCCAGGTAAGTGACTTGTTCAGAATCAGTTAAATTCAGTTTCCTAATCCTTTACAAAACAGCAATTTAGAGGCGAAAGCAGCCTGAGATTTTCATAACAATGTCATAAATTCAAGTCTGGGATTAGCAGATAAACAAAAAGCTGTTTAGCAGGTGTGGTCTCTCAGTCACCACCCTATGTCAGCTTCTACGATGCTGACAGAGCAAACCAATGACAAAAGACAAATGGAAAACCTTGCACAGCAAACTGACCAAGAGTAACAGCAAAGGCAAATTATTCTTGCAATGCTATCAAAATTTTATGAATACTACAAGTCATACTGAAAGGATGAACAGCTGAAGGATTTAAAGATAACATTTTAAAGCTATTTTACAATACAGAATTAAACATCAACAGCCATACTACAAATACTTACAGAATAAATAAAACATTCTGCATTATGAAAACGTATGAATGCAGCATATTAAAGGATTACAGTCAAATGGCTAAAGTTTAAGAATGCAGAAAAACATTTACTCAGTTTCTCAGGAATTGCATCTTGAACAAAAACTTTAAATGTGGTGGTTTTGTTCAAAAACTTCTTGCTCTGCAACAGAAACAAAGGGGGAAATGACATGTTACACTGTTATTAATCTGTGTCACTCTTTATGTGTTGCACACTTCGTCCTGTAAGCATCTATTATGTGTTACACACTCCTTCACAGCTGGGATAATGGTTAAGGTCTTTGCCTCCCATGTACACCGTATAAGGTTCAATCCTGATCACTAGCTAACTCCTGTATGGAGTATGCATGTTCTCCCCGTGTCTCTGAGGGGTTCTAAATACGTCCTATAAACATGTTGAGCATTTCCACCTCAAATTCATCCAAGAATGGAGTTGTGGGAAGCAGCACAGACTCTAGATGGTGCCTACCAGAGGAAGAGTTGTAAAGACCAACTGCTTCATGCATCAACTGTGGTGCGCACTATCCTCTAGATAGCAAAACATGGACCACAGACTGTGCACTATGTTGGGGCTAGACACTCAAAGGAGTAAAAATTGGCTCTAGGTGATTCACTCGTGTTGACTCGTGATTCACTTGTATTGGGCATGGGTATTTGTTGGTTATCAGTAAATTGAGGATTTGGCCTACTCTGTCTTTTGCCAGGGACCCCATGCTAATGGTGAGAGGGATTTCTGTGTCTTTATTGGCAAGGATGTACCCACCATAAAGCCCAGCAGCTCTGTGTCAACTAGCTCGCCAGTGTTCAGTTGCCCAGCTTGGGTTACCTGTCCTTTCAATAAAAGCTGGATGTAAAACCTATCAAACATGAATTAAGGATTGCTACCTTCAATATAAGTTAACTGACAGGATGCAGCTTAGAAGTGGATGACATAACAGTAAGGAGGAGGTTTAACTTCCTGTGTATACAGGAAATAAGATGGAAGAGGAGTGCAACAAAGCCACATGGATTGGGATCCAGAGTTTACTACTCAGGAGGAAGATGACAGATAAGAAATGGTGTGGGAATTGTGGGTGAGGCAGAGGCTTCAGAAGACAGGGAGGGATATCATGAGAATTAGTGACAGACTCCTGACAATCTGACTCAAGTGTCAGAAGAGGGTACTATTCATAAACTCAGCCTACACCCACAGCAGGGTTGTGATAGTGAAGAAACAAGTGCATTTATACTGCAATTGCAGGACCTGCTAGACAAAGTGGGACAACATGAGTTGGTGTTTATAATGGGTGACTTGAATGCACATATTGGGACAGACAGAATAGGAACTAAGGACTGCCTGGGTCTCCATGGGTAATGCAGCAGTAATAAATAATGAGAGGCCATTCTAGACTTCTCAGTGGCAAATGACTTGATGGTGGTCAACACATGGTTCAGCAGGAGAGAGACAGAGAGAAACAATCACAAGATTACATACAAGAATGGCCAACATGAAACTCAGGTAGTAAGGAAGAGGCACTGGGGTAGAATCAGTGATTGCAAAGTCATCATCAGTGAAACAGTCGGCCCACAGCATAAACCAGTAATTGATACAACCAGTTGCAAGCAGTGGTCACAGAAGGCTCTAAGTCAACAGAGACTAGACTGAAGACCTGGAAGGTGACTGAAGAGAAAGCAGAAGAGTTCAGCTCAGGGCTCTAGAGCCTCAGGAAGAAGAGGAAATAGGTGGAGCTGAAGAAGAACGCCAGTGCCTCAAAACAACACATGTGAAGACTACAGAACAGATATGTGGCAGAGCCAGCTATGGAAGCAAGACACACAAGGAAAGCTGATGGTGGAATGGAGAAAGCCCAGGAAGTCATCAAAAGAAGGAATGCGTGAAAAAAAAGTGGGTGACAGAAAAGAGAGACCAGATTAAGAAGGAATAACAAAGAGACGAAGAGAGGAGTTGCAACAGCAAAGAATAAGTCATCAGAGGCAGTCTACCAGCTTCTGGCAAATGACTCAGTAGATGGCACAAATACACCCTATCAGGCAAGGTACCTTTACAAGGGGAAGACAGTAAGATACAGAAAACAGTCAGACACTCTTCATAAGGGATGCCAGCTACTTGATCACCAGTTCAAATGACATCATAGGCAGATGGAAAGAGTTCTTCCAGCAACTTCTGAATGAAGAAAGTCCTATACAAACTGTAGTGGCCCAGACACAGCATACAATAAAAGAAGAGGAGGGCCCACCTTAGAAGAAGTATAAGGGAATTAAGTTAGGGAAGGTCACAGCAGACATGATCGAGATGTTGGGTGAGACAGAGAAGAAATGGCTCCTGATGGTACTCATACCAACATGGAGAGAAAGGCGTACCCCAGATGACTGGACAATAAGCATACTAGTGTCAGTGTACAAGAATAAAGGAGACATCCACAAATGTGGGCAGTACAGAGGTATTAAACTCCTGTCACTCTGCATGAAACTTTGGGAGAGGGTGACTGACAAATGAATATTCAAAGTAGTATAAAATAAGACAAGACATTGAGCAGTTTGGTTTCAGATGAGGATGCAGCACAACTGATCCAATGTTTGTAGTAAGACACATAGATGAGAAGAAGCTAGAGATGAGAAACTGTCCAACTGGGCATTCCTACACATGGAGGAAGCATATGACAAGGTCCCAAGAAAGCTGACTTGGGTAGTTCTGCAGTGGTTCTAAGTCCCAGAAACGTTGGTAGAATTAGTGCAGGCCATGAGCGAGGATCCAGTAACTCACCCTATCAGATTAAACAAGTACAAACAGTGTTTAATCTCCCAGAGGGGTTCCTAGTGGGAGTGGGTGTGCAACAGGATTCATCTCTGAGCCCATAGTTGTTCATACCAGTGATGGACTACAGTAGCAAACTGCCTGGAGGGAACAGATCAACAAAGTTGCTGTATGCAGACAATGTGGCATTACAAACTGAAGGCACATGGAACAAAACTGAGTACAGATAAAACAGCTGTAATGGCAGCAAATGAAATCAGAAGAAGGTGAGAAATGAGATAGAAGGAAGAATAGTGGAAAAGTTTAAACACTTTCGAGTATGTGGGTGGGTTGGTTGAGGAGAAGGGTATTTGAATAAAGAGGTCAATGCTAGAATCAGAGGGGCTGCAGCCAACTGGCACAGTGTGTCACTGACGGTGTAGGACAGAAGAATGCCAAGAATGCCAAAGAAGCTGAAAAGTAAGGTGTACAAAAAAGTGATGCAACCAGTGTGACACCCGTGCACTGACCTACTAATCAAGCTGCCTCAATCCTCACCACTAGCACCAGTGAGGGGCGTGCACATTGGGAAGGATAACAAGCACACACACAGTAAAGTACAATTTCCCTTAAGAGTACACAGAGGTCACAGTCAGTCTGGGGCTGGTTTCTCCCTTTCTCTCCAGATCCCCAATAAGACTCCCCACTGGCACATAATTACAATGACATAGAATTATTTACAAAATTCTATCAAGCCAGAGTTCCAAGCCAAGTCCTCCCAGCACTTTCTCTGTCCAACCAGTGCTTTGTGTCCCTGCCCAAGTAGCTGAGACACACACACACACACACACACACACACACACACACACACACACACACACACACACCTTGAGATTTGATTTATACACAAACACACCTGGGTAAGACTGGCACAGGTTTACTAGCTATGCCCCCTTCTGCCCACACCATAAGGTAATTAGTACTGCCACCAGAACCCCTACTTATCAGCTACTATAAGGCCCATCCCAAAGGGTCTCCAATTTTACTGTGCAATATTATTATTATCCAGATGGTAAGTGTGACTGAGTCTTGAAGGCTATTTAGGAGTGGCTGGTACAGTATCACCAAATACATGCAAGTACTCTCAGAGCTTAAATTATCTCTACACAAAACAGCCACAGTTAGGTTTAAAATATTTAATAAATAATAAAAACACCAGACAATATTCATCAATTCAACAGAGTGCTAATAGAGTGTTCAGAAATCACAAGAAAATACTTTAAAACAATATTGTCTGACATAAATATAGAAAACAGCTAGACTAATCTGGCTATATTTCTAGCTCTCTCTAAGAGAAATTATGTTCTAAATTCTACTTACAGAGCAAAGGCAAAGTGCTGGTGAGCTGATGTGTTCAGGTTCAGAACAAATACAAAATGCTATTCTTACTTTCTGAGATAACCCTCAAATTGATAATACACATTACTGATGAGTCATTTCAGATTACATCATTCTTGACACTTCTGCTGAACTTTCCCAGGCTCACAGAACTCAAAATTTTAACATTTCTTTTTGATCTGCACCTGCCAGGAAGCCACAGCAATAAAAGACAGTTTACATGTGAAACCTAGTAATTATCTATGTCTTAGGACAACAGAAAGAATTTCCTAGCCCAGACATCCTGTCTTCGAGCTTGAGATCATACACAGTTATAAACTTCTTTACTTATCAGCTTTCTTCCAGCAGGGTGCACTGTGGTTAAGTTTTTGAAGTTCAACACATAACACAGTTTTTTTTACATTTGTGAAACAAGCCTGTGGATCATATTAATATTTACAATGATATATAATTATTTACAAAACTCTATCTAGCTAGGTTGGCAGCCTTCACAACCAGTTCTACTATATGGCACAGAAACCTGGGCAGTAAAAGCACAGCATTTGAGGAAGTTGATAGATGAAGGTGATGAAGTGTCTGAGTTGGATGGTAGGATGCACACTGTGGGACTGAAAGAAATGAGGACATCAGAACAGAAGCCAAAGTAGCTCCAACTGTATATAAGGTCACAGATAACAGATAAAAATAAGTTACATACTTACCATAATGTTCCAGCTGTGTTGTCTTTTTCATTCTTCCCCGACTTGTGAGTTTCCAATTTGACCTCATATCCAACTTGGCTGCTTACAAAAGCTTAGGCTCTGGAGCTTGAGCTCCTCCCCTACCCATAATGCCCCACTCTCCCTGGTTACCTCAGACCAAGTTTACTGTTACCAAGTTTACCAATAATAATATCATAAATGCAATGTACATCAATACTGACAGTTACCAATAAAGAAATAGAGAAAGAACAGGAGGTCAACAAGGAACAGAGTTTCCTAAAAACAAAACTGTCAGGTCATACACAAAAGAAACAGGGGGAAGGAGGGAAGAAAGATTAAGGAAGAATGAAAAAGACAACACAGATGGAATGTTATGGTAAGTACAAAACTTACTTAACTGATTTTTTCATTTTCTTTCTTCCTCGACCTGTGGGACTGAGTCCCCAGCTCCAACAACCTTGGGTGACCTTCATGGAAAGATATTTTGGAGCACAGCAGGACCAAAAGCAGTTCTACTTCTGGACACAATGTCCAGTTTGTAGTGGGAAATGAAGGTGTACGAATTAGACCACAAGGCAGCTGAACAAATATCATTAATTGAAACTTGCCCACAAGGCTTGGGAAGTTGCCATAAATCTAGCAAAGTGAGCTTTGACTCGGTGAAGTGCAGGGACCCCTCTGGATTCATAAACAGAATGCAGTCTTTTAATCATTTAGCTACAGTGGTCTTGGCAACTGGTTTACCCTTTTTTGCACTCGAAAAGGACTTGAAAAGCTGGTCAGATTCTTTAAAGTTTTAGTTCCATCTAGGTAAAAATGTAACTGTCTGTGAACATCCAGCATATGGAGAGTATATTCTCCCTTGTTTTAGAAATGAGGAAAAAATACAGGTATGTTTATACATTGGCTTATATTGTTCTCAGCTGCCAATTGAGGAAGAAAAGATGAATTAGTATGCAATGTCACTCTGTCCTTGTGAAACATTAAGGGTATTTAGATGACAGAGCTTGCAATTCAGATACTCTTCTTGCAGAAGTGATAGCCACCAGAAAAAACAGTCTTCCATGATAAGAATTTCAAGTCTACTTTGGCGGAGGTTTCAAATGTAGACAGAACCAGACCCTGTAAAATCATGGTCAGATCCCAAAGAGGTGTCGGATTTTTGACAGGAGGATGAAGAAGGAAAGTCTCTCTAAGAAAAGTTTTACACAACTTTGATGAGGCCAAAGATTTTGTATTTTCTCTAATATGAAAATTCAAAATGGCTGCCAACTGCACTTTAACAGTGGAATGAGTAGCCCCATATAAAAAATATGAATGAGAAACTCTAGGACTGCTGGAACAGGAGCAGTAAAAGGATCTAATTTCTGTCGTTTAGCTGAAATAGAAAGTCTTTTCCATTTGCCCTTGTAAATTCTTCTAGTCAAAGACTTGTGAGAGGAGATCAGAATGTTTCAGACTGGAGATGAAAGCCTGGCAGATCTAGCAATCACTGGAATTGGAGAACCCATGCAGTTAGTTTCAGACCTGGGAGATTGAGATGAGTCTCCCCTGATGGACAGGACAGTAGATCTGGATGAGGTTCGAGCATCCATGGACGGCAAATCAAAGGAAGGTGAACCAGATTTGTTGTGGCCAGTAGGAAGTAATAAGGATCACTCTGCTCTTCAACCTGAAAGCTTTCTGAAGAAACTTGAGGATTAAGGGGAGAGGAGGAAAGGCATAAAGTAATCCAGAAGGCCAAGCATGGAACAGAGCATCCCTGGGTGTCTGCCCCAGAGTGGGGATGAAGGCAAAGAACCTGCCGCACTTGTTGTGGGGAGATGTGAAGAGATTGCAGGTGAAATTCAGCTGTGCAAGTTCTTTAGGTAGTGCGATGTGATAAGTCTGACTACTGCTGCTGCTGCAGAAGGAATATGTCCTTATTTCACTTTTTGTAGAGTGAAAACAGCTGGATGGAGACACATACTTGGGACACTGGGTAGTGAAGTGACTCTAAAGTTGGAACCACAGCGGCAAATTTAGTGGGAGAACAAGCTGTGATGCAGGGAGGAGCATTCAGTTCCTTGAGTAGAAAGTAGTCCACCCCCCAGATGGTTTACCACCATAAACAAACAATCAGTGAGGTAGGATGTTCATGGGCAACAATCTCTTTGAAAGGCTTCCCTTTAACACTGCGAACATTCCGGACACTTTGGATATTTCAAAAAGTTTCAGTTAATACAAAAAAGTAGTACATTGCAATAAAATGTGGTCATTTTAGCCTTTTCATACATTTTAAAATTTCAGAAATTATTTCAAACAATTTTGTATTTATTTCAAATACTTTTATCAGTATATTGACATTTCGTCTATCTTGGTAATTATTTTGAACATTTTGAATGCTTTGCCAAATAAGTGGCAACTGAAAAATCATTTAAATGAGTTTAAGTACCTCTGAATAATCGCTAGTATTGTTTCACTCTTTGATGTCAGCCAGAAGTGTTCTTTGCAGCACCCGCAATGTGCCCAGTAATGACTCCTTCTGCAATTCATATAGGGTTACATGTATTGGTAACATATCTAAATATGACTGTAGATTCTTTTTTAGAAGACCCGTTGCTCCTACCACTACTGGAACTGTCTGGGTATCTTTCTTTAACCTTGCTCTTATTTCTGCCTGCAAATCCTGCTATTTTATGACTTTGTATCTCTCTGTATGCAAGACACTGTAGTCACTGGGTGTGGCTATTTCAATGATCTATGCTACTTTTGTCTTCTTTTCATGGACCACTACATCCGGTTTTCTAGTATCTATCTTTTGAACTGTTGGTAATGGGTGATCCCACATGATGTAGACTTCATCATTTTCTATGACCCTTTGTGGCTGTACCATAATATTTGCACAATCCCCAGTGCAATAGTCGTGCCACATTATTATGCCTTTCAGTATACAGTCCTTCTGCCATTAGAATGTCACAACCATCAACAAGGTGTGCAACTGCTTCCAATTCTGTTTTACAAAACCTGCATTTGTCTGTTTCTCTCACATGTTCAATGGACTTTGTAAACCAATGTGTGCGTAGCCCACTATCTTGGGCCCCCAATATTAACCTTTCATCTCTTGGTTCGAATTCTCATGTGTAGGCATGCTGTTGGTAGCAGAGTTATGGTGATAGTCATGGAGCCCAGGACCCTGAGTACTAATAAAGCTGGAGGAACTGGGATTGCCAAATCAGTCTGACGTGTAGTTTTAGGTTTGAAATCCTGTCCGGAGTAAGGAAGCCCAAGGTCTTGGTTGTATCCATATGCGCCCCCATGAAATCTACGCTCTGAAATGACTGAAGCTGGAACTTTTGTATGATGATTGTTATGCCCAAGGTAGGAGCTAACTGTAACAGGAAGTCCTTGGCCTGGATGAGTAGATGCCTGATTGGAGTGGTTAGGAGCCAGTTGTCTAAGTATGGAAAAATGTGGAATCCTTGCAGTCTGAGATGAGCTACAACTACCCCAATGTATTTGAACATCCTTGGGGCTGTGGTGAGACCAAAGTGTAGACCACTGTGTGTACTGTACCTAGTCAACCACTGTAGCTAGATGGCACGTGCATATAAGTTGCTAAGTACATGCAAGATCAGTGCCATTTTGTGTAGTCAGAGTGAACGCAGGCATGAATGGAGATGCACATGTGAGTGTGTTTGAAGTAATGAGTCAGTCAGTTAGCTTGAATCCATGTTCCAGTTACAGCTCCTAATGTGTTTATGTACAATAAACAACTTGAACCCATCATAGTGCCTCAGTGTCTCATTTGAGTACAAGAGACATGCGACATTATATAAGAATGGGATCCGAAGCAGCTTCAGGTTACAGACCATGAGGAATGCAGTTAAAAGTGGAGGCATATACAGCAGCCAACTCACAAACCCTCTCCCCAATAAACAAAACAGCTTCTCACATATCTCCTCCCAGCTTTTCTCCTATACCCTCCCATTCTATTCAAGCCACAAACTGACCTCCTATGAAACCAGACTTGACACTAGTACTCTCACCTAGGAATAAAAAACACTTCCAATGGTACGCATTCCTCATTACCTATCTACTCAAATGCGGATACATGCATCCTAACCCTGGCCCACTCTCTAATCCTAACCACAAGAGTAACCCCAAAGACTTAAACATACTTACACTTAACCTTAGAAGTAGATGCAATAAAATGGCCCCACTGCATGCCTGGATTGATCAAAATAAACCTGACGTGCTAGCCCTTACTGAAACATGGCTACATCCCAATGTAAAAGACTCTCAAATAATACCACCAAACTTTGCAATATCCAGAAGAGATAGATCTAAAAAAAAAAAAGGGGGGGGGGGCGAGATAGCACTTCTATAACCCTCTACACTCAACATCACACCCTGTACCAGTAATATACCCATCTTTTCCAATGCTGAGGTACTAATCTCCTTTTTGAATCTTAATATATCAAAAAGAATTTGCATAATAGTAATATATATCCCACCAGGTAATAATATACCAAAATTGGAAAATATTTTATCCTGGACATCCCAAACAATAAACCTTGAAACAATAATCTTAGGAGACGTAAATATAGATGGCAAACCATAGCTTCCAACTCCCCCACAAATAGTATAAATCTGTATGTTTTTTCACAGCTTATCAATGCTCCAAGATACAGCACAGATCTTGAGTGCCAATCCACCCTGGACTGGATCCTAGTATCCCACCCTGCCAATTACCCCTCTTCTGGTACACTGCCTAAATCCCTGAGTGATCATCTACCAGCTTACTCCCTTAAAACAAACTCCCAACAACTAAGAGTACACATTATAAAATCAGTTAGGAACTCAATTTTTGTCAGCGTAAATTCAACAATCTCCTGCAGGAAACAGACTGGAAACCCCTTAAACAACTACCCCTTAATGATGCTGTACTATACTTTAATAACACCTTCATTCACACACTTAATACACTAGCTCCCATTCGTATGAAAAGAATCAGAAAGAACTCTGCACCATGGCTCTCTATGGAATGTAAACACCTGATGAAGCAAAGGGACCTAGCCTGGTCAACCTGGAAACAAAACAAAAATGAACAAAATCATGTTAGTTTCAAAACACTACATAAAGTGACAAAACTAATCAACAGAGATAAGAAGTCATATTATTCCCAGCTTCAACTCCAGCATAAAATCAACCCCAGTAAATGTTGGCACTCCATATCTTCTCTACTTAACCCTGGAAGAAATGGAGAGCACACCCTATCACCAGATACCCCTCCATCACAAATAGCCGAAAACTTTAACAAGCACTTCATAAAATCAGTTTCAGACCTACTAACACCCCTAATGCTGGAACCCCCCCACCCTTCAACCTATTCAGACACCGACCCCAGGCCATCAACTACTTCTAACCTTGTCATTACTAACCCCCATACTCAACAAAATGTCATACAAACCCCATTTTCATTTCAGCCCATACCCACTGACACCATTAAGAAATTGCTACAAAAACTAAAACCATGCTCTACTTCAGCTGACAATCTCCCCCCGTACTACCTCAAACTGGCTGCTAACTCAGTCGCCTACCCAGTCAGTATCCTTATAAACAGGTCTTTATCTGAATCAGAAGTACCTACCATATGGAAATAATCTCATATCACCCCCATCCACAAAGGAGGCAACTCTTTTGATCCATCCAATTTCTGTCCTATTTCCGTCCTATATCCATCTTGTCACCCATATCCAAAATTCTCAAGAGAGGTATCCATATCAAGCAGATAATGCAATATCTATTGCAAAACAATCTTTTAACCAAAACCCAACATGGCTTCTGACTTAGCCACAGCACAGCTACAGTCCTATTATCTTTTACAGACAGTAAACAAGGCCAGAGATGCAGGATGCTATACAGCCTCAGTATTCCTTGATCTCTCTAAGGCCTTTGAGACAGTGTCTCACCCATTAGTTTTGAACACACTGCCTAACTTAAGTGTCTCACATAACACAGTAAAATGGTTTCAGAGCTACCTGAAGGATAGCAAACAAGCAGTGAAATGGTCCAACAAACTCTCACCCTTTCTCCACCACCCTACTGGAGTTCCCCAAGGCTCCATCCTAGGACCCCTATTCTTCAACATTTTCACAAACAACCTTCACACTGCCTCTCACCCTGGGACCCTGATTCAATATGCTGATGATTCCACCATAATCTGCACTGCTCAACCAGAACTACTCTCAAAAACTCAACAGTCCTTTACAGCAGTTGAATCCTGGCTAAGAAATGCCCAACTCTTTCTTAATCCAAAGAAGATAAAACTTGTACTCTTTCATCCCAAAAACACCTCCCTTGTCACTGCTCATTTCAACATCCTTGCATCTGACAACACTGCCATAGAAACAGTGTAGGAAACCAAACTTCTAGGTGTTATCATTGACAATAAACTTTCATTTGACCCCCATATACAGCAAAATATAAAAAAAACTCATCAAAAACTGGGACTCTTATATAGAAGCAAACATTTTTTTTATTGCAGCAACCAAAACTACCCTTGCAAAAAACATTTTTACTTCCCTCTCTTCTGTATGGTGCCCCTGTCTTAACTAACTTACAAAATTCTACCCTATGCAAGTTGGAACAGTGCTACAACAAAGTTTACCACAAACTCTAAATATCGCACACACCACTGTAAACCACTCCTAGAATTAAACTGGCTTGAACTACCCAACCAACTTGCCTTTATTCAGCTATCCACCTTGCACAACCTTATTTTCAAGCCTACTGTCTGCCCTGCACTAGCCAATCTAGTCGCACCTTACACACCAAATCAATCCCTACGATCAGAAGACAAAAATCTCTTAGCTATCTCAAAACCCACAAGAAAACCTGGTCACTCTCTGTATTCATACTCTGTCTCTACACATTGGAATTCACTACCTCTACCTACCAGATTTATTCCTGGCCTAACCCGTTTCAAAGCCTCTAAAAATCATCTCAAAACTACATGGCTCTGCTCCTTCCTGCATAAAGTCTGCCTAATGCTCAGATCTTCCTCTTCTCTCACATTTCAATCCCTCTCAGACTGCAAGACCCTAAAGTTCTTCTAACTGTTCTTCTAACTCCTTCTATGTTTCTATTCCATATCCTTAAGCTGCTGCTCAGGCTTTTATTGCTTCTATCCTTCTTAACTCTCTCTCACTATATGTCTGCATCACTAACTTTCTGGCCGCTATTTCTACATCATGTATGATGAGAGTGACTATTATCATCTGTAATGTTTTAACTGTATAGAACTGTTTAGATGTGTAGTAATATATTATAGCATCTTGTAGCAGTTTGTTCTTTCAACTTATTTTTTGTATAGTATTTCTAATGTAATTTTTATTGTATTGGATTATACTGTATTTGTATTGTACTGTATGTGGAGCTTTTCTCCCTGGGACTCTGCTGAAAACGGGTTCTGTAGACCCAGTCAGACCACCCCGGTAAACAAATGTCAAATAAAATAAAAAAATTTTGTTGTTATAGCAAAGGGATTTCGCAGACCTGGACCACTGGTGTTTGATGATAATATTGCTGAGAACTGGCAAGTGTTTGAGCAAGAATATGATATTTTCACACAGGCTGCATTTTCTGATAAAGATGCATGTACAAGAGCATTTATACTTCTTAATTTAGCTGGCTCAGAGGTCATTGAGAGAGAACACTCATTTGTGTATGCAGGGGAGGGGGAGAACTGCAATATTGTGATACAGGTTGCAGGAAGACCCTGAATGATTAAAATGTAGATTTAGAGAAATGTGTGACTCTCAAACACCTATTACAATGGAAAGGCACATGTTTTATGCAAGAAATCAAAAACCTGGTGAAACTTATAGCAGCATATATTACCGACTTGAAAAATAAAGCTAAAATGTGCAGATCTGGTGATTTACGAGATGAGATGATAAAAGACAGGCTTGTGTGTGGTGTTAATAATGATGCAGTGAGAAATATTTTTTTTGTGACAGTGATTATATGTGAATTTTGATAGTGTACAACGGCAGAAAGCTAACATGAAAAAGAAATATAAGCCAAATGGTGAGGCAGCACCTAACCTTATTGTTAACTGTCATAACTGTGGAGGCAGTTGTGACTCTAAATGAGAGAAGTGCTTAGATTTTGGTCAGCAGTGCGATAAATGTAAAAAATGGAATCATTTCAAAAGGGTTTGCAAATCTAAAGTGGCACATACTTTTATTAAAAGAGAGCATCTGAAGAAGCAGGTAGATCAGACAGAGAGCTGTGAGCAAACTTTCTATGTTGATGGTGTCTCTGTGATTGATGAAACAGTTAACCACCCAGCTGACCACCAAACCTTTAAACAACTTAGGAATGCAACAAAGAAACTTATATTCCTTGATAAAAGAAATTATTCTTGTAAATTCCAACATGCCCAACGCCAAAATCCTCAAAAATTCTGGACAAGTATCAATCAATTACTACATCCAGGCAACTCTAAAACACCCACTCCTTCTAACCTCACTCATAGCACACCTAACCAAATCGCTGAAACTTTCAACAAATTTTTCTCAGATACTGTCACCTCTCTTGCTTCAAATTTATCTCCACAGTTCACTCCAACACCTTATAGCCTCAACAAAAATCCCCCCTCTTTCACACTGCAACCAGTTTCAACTGATCTCATCTTTACTCTTCTTACAAAACTCAAACCTTGTACCCCCTCAGCTGATCTCCTCCCAGCTGAATACCTTCAAATTGCGGCCAAAGCAATTGCCCTTCCAGTCTCCATCTTAGTTAATCAAACCATAACTGAAGGCTTTATTCCAACCCTCTGGAAAGTCTCTCATATCATTCCTCTTCACAAGGGTGGTAATTCTATCGAGCTTGCTAACTTTCGACCCATAGCCTTACTTTCTCCATTAGCTAAAATCTTGGAAAGATGCATACATAGGCAACTACTTGACCATCTTCTCAAAAACAACCTATTAGCAGACTGCCAACATGGTTTTAGACCCTATCACAGCACTACTACAGCACTCTTGTCATTCACAGACCATATTAATAAACATCGGAACAACAACCTGCTGTCCTCAGCACTATTCTTAGACCTCTCTAAGGCCTTTGATATGGTCAACCATTCCCTCTTACTAAACATCCTTAAATCATTTGCCTTGGACAGTCAAGCTATCCAATGGTTTAAATCCTACCTAGATAACAGACAACAAGCAGTCCTTTGGGATAATCAAATATCATCTCTTCTTCCCATCACAATTGGAGTGCCACAAGGCTCAATACTGGGACCTCTCCTCTTTTCTATTTTTATTAACAAACTAAATATGTCCCTTCCTCAATCCATATGTATACAATATGCCGATGACTCAGCTCTGATATGTTCAGCATCCTCCCCAATAACACTCCAGACCACTACACAACAAGTCTTCACAGCAGCTGAAAACTGGTTCTATCAGCATGGCCTCTTACTAAATCCCAAAAAGACTAAATTATTACTTTTTACCCCATCACAGAAATCTTTAACCTTTACTTTCGATATAATGTCAAACAATGGCACAATAATATCCCCTGACTCAACTACCAAACTTTTAGGTGTCACAATAGACCATAATCTCAACTTCGATGCCCATATTAACTTAACCATCAAGTCAGTCAATAGAAAACTTGGAGCTCTCTATAGGCTCAAACCCTTCCTAACTACCTTAGCCAGAAGTACTTTAGCTCAAACACAATTACTCTCTACCCTTCTTTACGCCTCACCGATTTTCACAAACTTATCAAAAGCTAATTTCAATAAATTAGCAGTATCCTATAATAATATTACAAGATTTGCCACAGGAGCCCCTTTTAGAACCCATCATTGCTGTAATCTGAAACAACTAGGCTGGCTGGAACTACAAAATCAAATACGACTACAGCAACTTACCATCACCCACAAAATCTTCTGTCAACCTTCTAACACCACAATACTTAGTACCCTTATTACTCCTTATAAAAATCTATCATCCTTGCGCTCCACTACAAAGCTACTAGCAGCACCCTATAAATCCAACAACAAAGCTGGAGACTGTTTGTTCACCAACTGTATTGCACCTATCTGGAACAAGCTCCCTCATGAACTCACCACTATTATTTCTCTACCCACCTTCAAGAAGCAGCTAAAAACTCTGCTTAAGTCTCAATGGCTCTGTCCTTGTACTAACCCTGACTAAACTATTACTCCCTCTACGCTTTTCACCCCCTCAAACCTTTTCTAGGTTAGTATAGTATTAGTGTTTGAACCTTCTAAAATCAGCTAAATCCTGTGCTTAATTCTTATTAGCTCTGTCCTTTACAAACCTTGACTAAAACTTTCTATTCTCTATTTTCTCACCCTTATATTCTCCCCCCCCAAAAAAAAAAAAAAAAAAAAATGTTTTGGGCTTGCTGATTCTCAGTATTGTAAAGTTTTTTTGCCAGTAATACTTATGAACCAGTTTTTTTCTTTGTATAATATTTCTTATTTGAATGTATAACATACTTGATTTTACTAACCCATTTTTATTGTGGAGCTTTTCTCCCCGGGCCTCTACTGAAAATGGACATGTATCCAGCTAGACTAGCCCAGTCAACAAATGTAAAATAAATAAATAAATAATAAAATAACACAGTAGACTGTCAGTTGGAGGCAAAGACTGAAATATTTTGTACTGTATGGATTAATGGGAAACCTGTAGTGCTTAAAGTAGACACTGGACTTAAGTGCAATGTTATATCAGCACAAATGTTTGCCACAGTAAAAGCTAGTGGGAAACTTGATTCAGCAAAGTGTGCAAAACTAGTTGCTTATGGTGGTGAAGAGATTCAGACTGATGGCACAGTAGTTCCCACATGCCATTCTGCTGGGAACAGCTATGACTTGCAGTTTTACCTAGTCAAAAGATAGTCAATCATTGTTAGGCCTCAATGACAGTTTGAGAATGGGACTGATTTACTTTAATAAAGAGGTCTACTATAGAAGTCTGAGTAATAACGATAGTTTTACAAAGAATATTTTCAGTGAAAATGCTGATATTTTCACAAACGAGCTTGGCAAACGCCCAGTCATATATTCCATGAAGTTAAACCATGAAGTAAGCCCAGTTGTCAGACTAGCAAGGAAGGTTCCAGTAGCAATGCAGAGCAAAGTAAAATCATAACTTGACAAAATGGTGCAGTTGTGTGTCCATACTTCAGTAAAAGAACTGAGTGAATGGGTATCCTCCATGGTCGTATCTCATAAAAGCTCAGATGATATTCGAATATGTACTGATCTCAGACTTAAAGTGCTTAAATGTCCTCTTCATCCGATGTGCACAGTAGAAGTAGTAGCTGCTCTCATTGCCTAATGTCACTACTGTTTCAGTCTTAGATGCAAAAAGTTCTTCCTGCAAATTTCGTTGGATCACGAATCTTCATTGTTAACCATTTTCAGTACACCATTTGGTAGATGCAGATTTTTGAGAATGTCATTTGGGATAAATTCTGCCAGTGAAGTATTTCAACGTGCGATGGAACAAATTTTTTCAGGTTATCTATGTGCTATTATAGCAGATTACATTATTGTTGGGGGCAATGGTGAAGACCAACATGACAGAAATCTCAGGAAAGTTCTAGACCGTGCACATGAAGTAAATCTTAAACTGAATCCTCAGAAGTGTAAATTCAAACTGAAAGAAGTTACTTATGTGGGTTATTTGTTTACCCGTTCTGGCTTACAACCAGATCTGTCTAAGCAAGCAGCAATTCTTGAGATGTCAGTTCCAAAAAATGTCACATCTTTACAATGTTTTGTTGGTATGGTTAACTATTTAGGAAAGTTCATCGCAGACCTGAATGAGCTTTCAGCACCCATATGGGAGTTGACAGGCAAAAATGTAAACTGATCCTGGTTGGAACATCACCAAAAAGCATTTGATGTTCTGAAACAGGAGATTGCCAGTCCGCCCACTTTCAGATATTATGATGTTCACAAAACTGTAACTCTTTCGTGTGATGCTTCAAAGTATAGCCTTGGTGCAGCATGTCTTCAAGAAGGCATACCTGTAGCCTATGCATCCAGAACTTTAACCCAAACTGAAATGCAGAATGCACAACTGAAAAAGAGCTTTTGGCAGTAGTGTCGCATGTTTGAAGTCCAATGATTATACTTATGGCAAACCTATCCATATGGAGACTGATCACCAACCTCTATTGAAAATTCTAAAAAAGCCAATACACACAGCTCCAGCACACCTGCAACGCATGATGTTAACCTTGCAATAGTATAATTTCTACATTGTCTATACAGAAGGCAAATTTCTATACCTTGCTGATGCTTTGTCAAGAGCACCCAGATAAACAACAGAACAGCATGATAACGTGAAAGCAGACTGAAGTCATGGAAGTCAAATTTTTCCTCATCATTGTCTTACTTCAGACCCAATTCTCCAGAAGCGGAAAAACATTATCAGTCAAGAATGGCCAGCATGACAACCTAGTTTACCACTTGATATACAGAAGTATTTTCCTTACAGAAACAAGCTCATGATGGAAGACGGAAAGATCCTAAAGTGGTAATTCCCACAGCATTATAACAGGAATATAACAAACATTTGCATCATGGTCACCCAGGTACTGATTCAACCAAAAGAAGGGCAAGAGACATAGTAATTTGGCCTTCTGTGTCAAAAGATATACAGAAGGAAACTCTAGCATGTCCGATTTGCAACAGTACTAAATCACACCAACAAAAAGAACCACTTCAGCTAGACCAGATTCCTCAATTACCAA
This sequence comes from Protopterus annectens, assembly GCF_019279795.1. Classification (NCBI taxonomy): domain Eukaryota; kingdom Metazoa; phylum Chordata; order Ceratodontiformes; family Protopteridae; genus Protopterus; species Protopterus annectens. The sequence continues at coordinate 750,449,515 of NC_056746.1, read as the reverse complement.
GGTCGACAGTTGCTACTGATATTGTCGAATGGAACAGTCAGCATTACTTAGTGTTAGTAGACTCTTTATTATTCAAATTGGTTTGAAATTGACCTTCTTCCTAACTTAACGTCCAGCACTGTCATTACAAAATCGAAGAGACATTTTCCTGTTCATGGCAGTCCACACAAAGTCATATCTGACAATGGTGCACAGTTTATAAGTCAGCAGTTCAAGAAATTTGCTGAGTCTTGAGGATGTTTTCAATGTTACTAGCAGTCCTAAGTATCCACAGTCCAATGGATTAGCTGAGCATGCAATTCAAAGGGCAAAAACATTTGCTGGAGAAATCCAGCAGAGATGGTGCCAATGTTTTTCTTAACCTGCTTAATCTCAGAAACATTCCTCGAGATAACTTGCTTGGTTTATCTACTCAGAGATTAATGTCCAGACACATGAGAACAACTTTACCAATCAGTAAACAATTATTAGTACCAAATGTAAAGAACAACAGAATGGTCAAGGCTCAACTTTTGAGAAAACATCAGTCACAAAAGTTGTACTATGATAAGTCTATCAAACCACTTAGACCATTAAGACAGAGAGTGCGACAATGCAAACATCTAAAAGGATATGACTGAGTGGGTATTGTCAAAGACCTTTGTGAAGAACCAAGATCTTACATCAAACAATCTGATGGAATGGATTTCAGAAGGAATCAAAGACACTACTACCAGTCTCCAAACCAGTGAAGCAGCAGATTGCCTGTGCCAAAGACACTACTTCTCAGAGTGACTCTACACTTGTTTAAATTTCAGAGGACAGTGTACTTTCTTCAAGTAATCCTGATGTAACCCCTGAAGTTCTAATTGAGAAATAATCCTCAGAGACTGTTCCTGTTGCTAAACCCAGTCAAAGTTTTTATGAGACCAGATTGGGTAAAATTTCCAAACCCATTTCAAGATACACAGTGACTTGGACTTGAATGAATTTGCTATTAGTTGTTAATGTGATATCTAGCTTGTTCTCCTACTGTATGTTAAACAAATCAAAGAGGGAGGATGTAGATCATTGTGTGCATTGTAACTAGTCAGCCACTGTAGCTAGATAGCATGTGTAACATCAGTGCCATTTTGTGTAGTCAGTCAGAGTGAATGCAGGCATGAATGGAAATGCACATACGAGTGTGCTTGAAGTAATGTCAGCTAGCTTGAATATATGTTCCAGTTACAGCTCCTGATGTGTTTATGCACAATAAAAACAACATGAACCCATCACAGTGCCTCAGTGTCTCATTTGAACACAAGAGACATGCGACAACCAAAGGGATGTGCTCTGAACTGATAATGATTGGCTCCTAGCCTGAAACATAGGTAAATTCTGGAGTGCCTGTCCATCTTGATGTGTTAGTATGCATCTTTCAGGCCCACTGAGCACATCCAGTTGTCCATTTTCAAAACAGGTACAATGGACTGGATTGTGACCATCCTGAACTTTGTAGTTTTTACTGATTTGTTCAGGGATGTCAGATACAAGATGGGCCTGAGGTCCCCTGTCTTTTTTGGTACTAAAAAATTATTAAGTACATGCCTTCTGGATTACTCTTTTCTGTAGCAGTTTTGAACTCTCCAACTCCGCTGCCTCTCCCCGACTGGGTGGAATGTCCAGGAGAGAGATCTTTGGCTTAAGGAATTTTGAAAAGGGAATTAAGTATCCCCTGGATAACATCCTTTACACCCACCAATCATTTGTGATGGCTAGCCATGCATTTGGGTACAAGGACAAGCACCCCTCCCCCCGACTGCCTCCAGAGAAGGGCAGTCAGGCAACCCTTCAGGAGCACTGAAAGGCTCTGTCCGAGAAAGAAACCCGAGACCCATGATTTTGCAGGACCCCCCCCCCCCCTTTACCACGTGGACAGCATCTACCACTGCAACCATTTCCTCCTCTGCCTCTGGGGAGTATTCTCCCTGCAACTCCTGAAAAGGACCCTGATATTTTTTGAACCAATCCCTTCCCTTGGTCATTCCTGGAAAAGAGTCTTTGGGGAGTAAAAAAACAGATTCCAATGGCAGACAGAGTCTTTCCATCTTTCTTGCTATGGGAGAGTGTGTCATTAACAGTGGGCTCAAACAAAGACGATCTGTCAAAAGGGGTATTGACAAAAAACACCTTGAAGGGTTCAGTGAAGTCACAGAGCTACATCACATCCAGGTAAGGTGCCTAATGGCAATGCCAGAACCAGGTACCCTCCACCTCATGGGAGAGTAACCTTATGGACACATTAGTCACTGACTGCAGCATGGCCAAGCTGGAGTAGCAGGACTTCCTGTCTGCATCAAACATGGACGCTGAGACTGAGTTACACAGTTCTTTGATGAAATCCCTCTGTACCCTAGTAAAATTGGATAAGTAGTTTAAGGCTCGTAAACTGAAGGTAGATGAGGTGTAAACTCTCTTATCAAATCTGTCCATACCCCTAGACTCTCTGTTAGGGGGGACAGACAGAGAAGCTTTCCTTGGCCAGTTCCTTCTTAGTGACTGCTGTCACAAACATGGCATCTACTGGGATTCCCTTAGTCCAATGGGGTTGGTCAGGGGGAGCACTGAGGATTTTGTCTGCATGCTTAAGTACACGTTCTACAATGTCCGGATCCTTCCAAGCCCTGCTTGATACCGGATAAATGACAGCATCAGCGGGGGAGAGACAACATACAAACAAGTTGGACCTGAAAGTCTCCAAGGACACTGATACCTCTGGGATCAGGTTTTGGAAAGACCATCCACCACTCTGGCACATGATTTGCAAGATGTCTCCAAAAGAGACATTCTCAGGTGGAAGTCTGGGGGACCCTTTCCCCTTCCTCAAAATTGGTGTCTTCAGTGATTGATTCCTCTGGGGAATCCAGGTGCCTCCTTTTTTATCTTCTCTTCCTGGGATTCTCCTCAGTGGGGTGCTCTGGAGAGATGTCAGAAGAGATCCAGGGTTCCAAAGGTGGAAGTACTTGTAGGCTTTGCTGGGCTGGCTGTAGTGATGAGGTCACAGACACATTCTCCAAATGGGTGAGAAGTGGATCCGAAAGGGTGAGAAACAAGGATCTCCTGAGCATGGAGGACACACTCTGCCACCTGAAAAGCAGAATGGGCCAGAGTAGCCAAAGATTATTCTCCAGGAGCTGAAACTACCTGGACACTGGATCACCAAACCCACCCAGTCCTCTGCTCCGAGAGGGAAGCTAGGGCTGAGCTGTCAAACGCTGACATTCTAAGGGGAAGCAATGGCTCCAAAAACTTCAGAGTTGAGGTCAACCCCTCAGAACAGATGTCGAGGCTATAGCTCTGAGAGGACATAGTTGGAAACAAGCAAGTCAGGAAAGGTGCTGGGGTCAAAGTGAGATCCACTATTGGTTCAGACACCTCAGCTCTCAGGGCATTCGGATCCGAGGGCTATGAAGCAGCACATCAGATCAGAGAAGGAGCTAGGGGTCTAAAAGGTGACTGTCTGCCCATGGTCCCAGTTGGGAATGGGGCTGGTAAGAACCCCCATCTGATCTGCTTCTGAAGGAACTGCCTCATCAATCTGTCCACCTCTGATTCTGAAAGACTGTGGGTGGACTGGACAGAAGATGCTCTAGAAGGTGGCCTGGATGTGATCCTAGGAGACCTCTCTATATGAGGCGAACCTGCAGGAGGAATTCTGGAGGCAAAGGAGCTTGGGGCTGAGGAGAGGACTGTATGAACTTATGCGGATCCAAAGCTCTGGGATCTGTCGCCTAGGGAGCCTTGGCTGGAGGCTCATATGAAGACGAGTAAGCAGACTTCCCTGAGGAAAGTTTTCTGCAGTCCTCTCTTCACAGTGTTTTTTGGGAGGGGGTTGAGCCCCTGAAGAAGACGAAGAACCTATCAACAGGGCTGATGGAGGTAAAAAGCCCTTCAGAATAAGCTTGTTCCTTCTGTCAGACAGTGCTGATTGGTGGAAGCCCTCACAGACGGTACAGGAGGCATCAAGGTGAGCAGGGCCTTGACAATATATGTACTACCTGTGGGCATCAGATGAGGGAATCTTGTGCTCACAGAAAGTGCATTTTTTGAAACCTAAAGGTTTCTCAAACATCTCATAAACTTTAGGGAGGAAAGAAAGAAAAAGGATAGCAGTTTCCGCCAAGAACGGACCAGCAGACGCAAGTAAGACCAGCTAAAATAAACTACTGCATCCTTTTTTTTTTTTTTTTTTTTTTATCACAGAGTCAGAAGGTTGGGTAGAAAACAGGGAGGCTATAGTTAAAAAGGAAAAAGCCCACTTAGCTTACGGTTAAAGACAAAAACTTTTCAAAAGGAGCTTGAGATGTTGGACAATGATGCTTCTCCTAAGAGTGGCAAACGATATTGGAGGTAACCAGGGAGGAGTGAGGTATTGTGGGTATGGGAGGACCACGAGCTTTAGAGCCTAAGCTTTTGTAAGTGGCCGAGTCGGATCTGAGGTAGGACCTGAAACTCACTGGTTGAGGAAGAATGAAAGTGACAGCATCAGATCAGTAGTTTAGGCACATGCAGAAAAGCAAAAGACAATCTGGTGAAGAAGATCTGGGACAAACAGAAAGAAGGCAAGAAGAATCGAAGGCTTCTACAAAGAAATTAATGGACTGTAGGAGAGAAGACCTGTGACAATCAGGCATGACTCCCAAGATAGTAGAGTGGCACTGAATCAACACACACTGACCTCATGTAGAAAATAAGGAAAAAATGGTAGTTAATAATGATAACGACTCCTCCTGTGTTATGTGTGCACCAATTGTTTCTCACTTCCTCCTGTATCATGCAAGCCCCTTTATGTGTTACACACTCCTGCATCATACAAGCACACTTTGTGTTTTAACAACTTTATTAAATTATCATTTAAGACATACGCAAACATACATTAACAGAAAAGTAAATCATATTAACATTTACGTCTGTTTACACACGTTTTAATACATCACATATATTTTCTTTCTTTGTAACTAATCAGTCCAACATTACACAAACTGCTGAATTTTTGCTTTCCCTCAAACCTCACTCCTCCAAAACATTACTCTGCATGTACTGTTCCTAAACTTTTCACTTATTTCTATATAATTTGCTCCTTCCCTTTTCTAAAGGTCCCACTAACAGTTCCTTTCTCTCATATAATATTCAATACTTCAAATACAGTTGATTTAGACTTTGATTTCCATTTACTAGTAGCTGTTTTTTTGGCAGCCAACAGAATTCAACTTAACAAAGCCTTACTACATCTAGGCATTTACATCCTGTGTCCCAGTTCAAAAAAATAATTCCCTCAGTTCAGCCATTTATTTACCCAATACTTCTGACAGAGTACACTGTATGACATTTTCAAAATCTTCTAACATTTTACACTTCCAAAACATATGTTCCCAGTTACTTCTTTTTTCCTGTCACACCTCCAACATTTGCCATCTACCTGAGAAAAAAAATCTATGAAGTCTGCTTGGGGTATAATATACTAATGCAAATACTTTTAAGATACTAAATCGTTTGGACTTTGCTGTTCACTTGGGAGCCCTACATATGTCCTTTCATTGTTCTCTTGTAAAATTACTTTTCCAGTCTCCCTTCCCAATCTTTTCTAACCTGCTCCAAATGATTCTTATAGCTATGCCTTATTTGTATGCCTTACTAATTATTCCTTTTTAACAGCAGCTTCTGTTCTATATTAAACTAAAAACTCCACCAGAAAAGGTCTTTCAACTTAAGATTCCCCTATGCATCTCTCTTTGCCTATACTCTGATATCAATCCCTAGTAGGGAAGGCAGTCTCTAGCCTGCAGTCCAAATGTCTTCTTGGCTTCATTCCATTCTATTCCTTTCCCTCTCTAGTTACTTGCTTTCCCAATACCTTGGCTCCTTTGCCAGTTTACTCCAGTAAATTCCAGCCCCCTCTTGCCTATTTTCTATGCCTCTACTTTGAAGTCATCAGTATTAGTAAAATCTCCTTTCTTCATTCTTGTGTTGGCTTAGTTCTTAAAATACTTTCTGCTACTTTATAAATGTAATATTCTATATGTTTTTTATTATTTCCATAAGGATCAGGATCCAAAATCCGACTCTCTCTATTTCTTGAATCTACCCCCTGCTTCATCATCATCCCTTTCCAATTTGGATTATAACCTTCTGCTTGTGTTATGTACATGAGCCTTAACTGTGCAGCGCTAAAATATCCCTTCAAATCAGGCAATTCAACACCATTTGTTCTGCTGGAAGGATCAACTTTTCTCACTTAACTCTTGCCCTTTTCCCCTCCCAAATTCCTACAACTCGTTATGAATTATTGTTGATAACTTCTCTGGTCGATAAAAATATGCCTGACCCATATATAAAACTAAAAGGACTAAAAATATTTTCACAGTTATATCTTACAATCAATATCCATAAACAAGAACTTCCATTTACTCAGTGTTTGTATTATCTTTAGTTTAGTCTGCTCCCCCATATCCTTTTAATCCATACCCCTCTAAATATTTCATCTTATTGTGTCTCCATAAACATGGGCATCACTGAATGAATTCTCGTGTAGGTACATAAGTTACGGATGTAGCCTTTGTTTTATCTTCATTAATTTCATATCCTGAAAAGACTTGAAAAGTTCTCAAAATGTGCCAAAATACTGACAAGTCTTTTTCTGGATTAATCAGGTACAACATAATATCATCTGCAAATAAAGCCAGTCCCTCTTGAATACTATATCAATTATATCCTTGCATTCCTGACTGACTCATTTTCTTTGCTAGTGGCTCTAAATATAAAGCAAATCACAAATGGGAAAGAGGACATTCCTGCCTGGTTCCTCTATTCAAACACAACATGCCAGAGAGAAACCCTCCCATTTTAATTCTTGTCTCTGATCCTTCATCTTTCCTCTTGATTATCCTTACTATTGTATCAGGGAATGCAAATGCTTCCATTGCCGTACTCATAAAATCCCATTTTATTCTGTCAAATGCTATCATGCATCAAGAAGCACCAACAGTGGTATTTTCTTATATTCTTCCCTCTGCATCATCACTGCTCTATTAATGTTGTCAAATGTCTGCCTCTCCTCCACAAAACCACATTAATCAATAACTATCAATTTAGGCAACACCTTTGCCATTCTTTTAGCAAGTACTGACATATACACTTTATAATCATAGTTTACAATGGAAATGTGTCTATATGAAGTTGGTTCTGATGGGTTTTTACTGTCCTAAAGAATGATGGTCACCACAGCTTTCTTCCAAGATGTTGGTGGTTCCTCTCCTTTTAAAATACTATTAAACAAAATCTTTCAGATCTTTATCACTTTCTTCCCTTCTAACTTCCACAAGAATACCATCTGTTCTTGGAGAGCTTCCAGAAGACTGATTATACACAACTGCTTTTATCATATCTCTTATTTTAGTTGTTATCCTTCATCAACATCTAAGCTTGGTATAATTACGTTTTCCATAACTATTTCCATTTGTGTCCTTTCTTGATTTCCACATTTCACTGCTTTGGAAAAATTCTCATAAAATTTATAAAATCTGTCCAATATCTCTACATGAGCTCTGGTTATTTTTCTTGTCATAGACTCCCTAAGCTTTAGTAAAACCCCTTTCTGTTTTCTATTGCCTAAGTCATTGTGCTAAAGGTTTCTGTGCTTTGGAGTTATCAAAATTAGTTGCTTAACAGTAATCTTTCAAAACTCGAACAAATTATCCTGATAATCCCTTATTTTCTCTTTAGCACTATGTATTTGTGCCTCATCTTGTTCAGTAAGACTCTCCTTATTCTGCAATAATTTAACCTTTGTCAGCACCTCTAAGTAATTCCTATTACTTCTTAACCACATATACTTATCTTTTATTTCAACCCTATTTTTAAACTCCATTTTCATTTTATCCCATTCACTAGCTCTAACTTTTGAACATATGTCTATCTTTTCTAATAACTCTTGAATAATTTCCACTACTTATTCCTAGGTAGGTGAAAAAATATCAGTGTTTCATTTTTACTTCATTACCCTGCAGTTTTTCTTAGTTTTTATTGGTGCATGATCTGAAATAGTTTTTAGATATATGTTGATAAATTCAATTAAATGCACATGTTCCTGCGAAATATAAATTTCTATCTAGTCTAGCCCACTTATTGTATTTTGGGCAACATGTAAATTCTGTCCGTGTTCCTACTACTGAATTCACATCTTTCACACCAAATATTTTGATAAATTTCTTCAGACATGAATGCTCGCCCCGGATACATCCTCACTATTGCAAATCAAGTTCCAGTCCCAACTTATAAGTACTATTCCTTGATAAAAGCCGATGATTCCTCCCCAAATATTCTTAAGCACCATAAGCAGTTTTTGGTGGAATATAAATACATGCCAGCATATTCCTCCTCCCTAGACAGTAGTCCTTTACTGCAAAAAATCTACTATTATTGCATTTTTTTCTACTTGTATCACCACTAGAGACCATCTAACAATATAATTACTCCCCTTTTTCTTTGTACCTGATATTCCACTAAATATCCATCCTGAAACCCCTTTTTATTGCCAAATTCATATACTCATTTCTTTCTAGATGCATCTCTTGCAGCATTGATCTTTGTAGTCTGCATTTACTATAAGTCAATAATCTTTCCTTTCTGTCTATACCTATAAGGCCACTTATGTTCCAAGATAATATGAATAGTGTAGCCACTATAATAAAAAGTTACTGTTCCCGTCTATTACAAATTATGTTTTTTCTGAATGTATATTTCTAACTTTCATGTTACATATACACAATACAGCTGTTTCTTCTCATCTCCATTTAAACCTTTGTCACATTTTTCAAGACTTTTGTTTTAATGAAAACCCTTAAACATAAAAAGTACATTTTCAGAACACCCCAGCCCCAAAAACTGCAGTTTAACAATCCATATAAGAACAATTGCACCAAACTGACAGCTGCACCTACAGGCATTACCTAACTTAAAAATTAAGGTCAACTATGCTAAAGCACATGCCACAGCCTGTGTTCACACTTACACTGATTGCTCCTTTCTTATCTCTATTCCTCTCCCAGATGTGAAAAACAGCTTGTATGCTTTAAGAAACCATTAACATTTTGCCCTAAGAAAAAGTGTGCTAGTTATCTTTAAATAAAGCTAAACTGTACACTGTTTTATTAAATGCATTAAGTATTAAGACTGCTAGGGAGGTTGCTATCTTGTATTCACTTCCCATAATTTCAAATGTTATTTTTCACTGAACTGTTTGTCATTGTACCACTAAACTTTGCATTTCTGTCAGTAAAGAATGCTCAGAATTCTCAAGATTAATAGTTTGCAACTGAAGACAACTTGTCTCCTAGTAAATGTAGTCAGCAATAAATTTTTGTGAATGTCTCTCAGAAAATAATGTACAACTGCCTTCAACTGCAGACTTCTTGACTTCCACTAAACATCTGCTAATGGGAAAAAAACAAGCTAATATCTTTGTAGATGTAAAAAACTTACCATTTTCATTGTTTTTATCATTTTATTTTATTTTTCAAGCCTACTTGCTTATAATTGACAGTTCATAGACACAGGTAAATACTAGACTAACTGCCTGGGCCATTTTAAGCGTAGCAAGTTTCCCTCAAATGTGAGAACCAAGCCCTGTACCTTTTGTTTGTGAGGTAAACTAAATACCTTAACTATTGTGCCAACTACCAACTTTTTAAAAAAAAAATTATAGCTTAAACTAATGACTTTAATCTAGACATTTACTTTGTAAAAATAAGAAAAAAAAATCTTAAGTCCACATATAAACAGTGCACTTTTTACATTCTACCCCAGCAGCCCAAGATCACAGCATATTAACACTGGCCACCCTTTCGTCTAATTTTATACTGTAAATCCTAAATTTCTTATAACTAAAAAAATTACTTGTTTATTATAACTTGCACAACAGTCACAAAAAGACCCCCCCAACATTTAAAATATCCCTGACTACAAACGACATGAAATTGTCTTACTATATATAACATAGTTTTTACATTGTGAAATTCTTTACACAAATACTAAGAACAAAAATTGTTCTACTGAGAGTTAGTTTTTTTTTCCATTTTAGTTCCCCTCTAAATATTAATGACAAAGTAGGGCATATGCTTTGTAGTCGACCCACAAATTTAACAAGTCAACAAAAGTTGAGGCTTTTTATCCACTTTTTCTTGAAAAGCCATATTTCACAAATATGACTGATGCTTCATATTCTCTCATTTATTCACCAATTTCAGTTTTGCTGGTCTTCTTCCTGTTCATCTTCAATTCCCAACATCAGACTCCAGTTCAAGTCCAAGGTTCTCCTGATTCATCTAGTTAATTCCTGTGCTTTTTTTCTGCCTGTCAAGCATTTTCCTTTGGAAAACTGGAACATGTTTCACTGGCAAAGTTGCTCTATGAGCTTTATTATCAAAATAATGGGAAGCAGACTCCCCCTTTTCTATACTGGCTCACTTTTTTATTTCCTCCTCAGGTTGTTTTGTATCCAAAAATGTCTGATACTTCAGGAAAAAATATTCTGAAGACAGCGGCTTGAATCTTACATCTTCCATTTGACTTTCCCTGATACGAATAAAGTTGCATATCTTCTGCCTGGTGTACACTGAATAATCATTTTTCACAAACAATCAGCTCTCTATAATTTTTAATACCTTTCTCTTCTGCCACAGGTTTGTCAGGATCAACTATTTGTGCTAAATATGATTACATCAGACCTTGATACTGCAGGAGCTCAGCCACAAGGCCCTACTCCTACATGTTTACTGAGAATTTTGTCATTGTATAATAGTCTGCAGTCACTACATCTGAGCTCAATACTGCAGGAGCTCTTACACAAGGCCCTAATCCTACAAGTATATTGAGAACTTTGTCATCATATAATGTAAGCACATTTATCATGAAGATCCTTGTTGTCTATTAACTTTAATCAGTTGAATGCATACTTGCTCTCTAACTGAAAGTCTCTGTGAAATAATACATGCACTCTAAGGACCTCTTACTAAGTTAGCCACTGTCCCCATTTTTTGATCACTAGACTATACTGTAAATGGCAGTTATTTAGCCTCAGGAAATGACAGAAAACCTGTTTTACTTTGTATCTCTTTGTTAATTGATTTGTACTGACTATAAACTGATTGCTCTCGATTAAAATTTGACCTGAGGGTGGGATAGTCACTGTAGTAAAATGTGCTGCTAAATATCCCCTCAGTGTTGTCTCGTCTTACACTCAGTTACTGTCTTCCGTCATAGACCAGGTATGTGTTCTGCAACTGTGTAGAAAAGTGAAAATACTCTGGTAGTGTGTTATACTTGTAACAATTTAATTTAACTGATTAAGCTATATGTATGTATGACGAGAATGTTTCTCTTTAACACATATGTACGTGATACGAGTTGCTGGTGTTCTGGTGTCTGTGTGTGTGTGTGTGTGTGTGTGTGTGTGTGTGTGTGTGTGTGTGTCTGTGTCTGTGTATGTATGTATATGTATATATATATATATATATATATATATATATAGAGAGAGAGAGAGAGAGAAAAAACAGTTTTGATGTACTGGTTAATCCCATGAATGTTTAAGTGATGGTTTTATATTGTGCTTATCAGTGTAGTACCATGTTCTGATAATTTGCTCAATACAGCTGTATATACACACTGTATTACTGTGGTTATCTATAAGTATAACTCCTGCTAAAACTACTTTGAGCTTACAGTTATAAACGTTCTGGCTCTGTTCCTGCTCAAAACCAGGATACAAACTATATCCCTAAATGATAAGTACCTTTTCATTCCTTATACCTCCTTACTCTCCTTTCTTCACTTACTTCATTACTTATATAAAATTTTCTTCCCTGACTCTCTCTAAATATACTATAAGCCTGTTTCCTTTCACTTCATTTTGGAATTCCTGTTTGTATTACACTAATTTACCTTTCATTTCTCTACAAACTGTCTAAAATTTCTATAAATATTAAATGATTGTCCTATAATTTGCATCAATTCTTAACCACTGCTTTCTATTATCACTAATTTGTTATAATTATTTAAATTGCAGATTGTTTTGTTTTACTTCTTAAGACTGTAAAGTTACTGTTCTTAAAATGCTTTTTTTTAATAATTTGGAGCTTTTCTCCCGGGTCTCTGCCAAAAATGGGCTTCTACCCATCGGCACTTTCAGGTAATCAAATATCAATACATAAATAAATAAAATAAAGGCAAGTCTTGGCTGCTTTCTCATGGCCAGGTTTGGAACATACACTTAATGTGCCCTTTTAATTAACAAATCCTGCTGTGGAATTCCAGTTCAGTTGCTTACTGATGCTTTCGTAAAATTAATGCCGTCTGCTTCTTCCAGTTTCTCTGGTACAGCAGAAAATCTCAGGTTTTCTCTGCATGCTTTGTCTTCTAATGCTACCATTTTGTGAAACAACTCTTCTTGATAAGTCTCATACTCAGACAGCCTTTTCTTCATTTCAACCTTTAATTTTTGTTTGCAGTTTTATCAATTTATCTGAATAGCTAAAGTGTCTTCAAAATTTTCCAGCCTTTTGTTATTTGAGTCAATATACTACTTCAAAGTTTCATTTATTTTAATCACCTCTAAATACATTTGACTTTTAAGCTCTCTCTAAAATACTGGAAACCATTTCTTGTACCAAAGTTGAAGCTAAACTGCTTCAGGATTCTTCCCAGCCAGTGTTTTCTTTTCACATTTTCTTGTTATTTTCTTTCAGGTTCTCTATTAATTCTTGATAAAAACTTAAAAATGACGTAATTAACAAAAACAAAAATGCAGGAACAGACCAGACCAGAAAAAAGCTGTTCAACTGATTTAATATAATTATTAGCAGTATCTGTTTCTCTAAATTTCTTCTTTGCTGCCATTCAGGTAGCATACGTACAAGCTAGTGACTGAATTTTACTCACGCTGATGATAAGTCAAGCTGTTATTTTTCAGTTTCTCTTCTCACACTGTGAAAGCTGAAATTAATATCAGTGTGCAGGAATCCTGAATGTCTGCACACTTTTTGTGTTATGCACTTACTCTGGTATGCTATATACATAAAAATAAGCTTAACAAATTAGTTTTTGGTCAAGTATTAGCTTTCTAAAAGCCATTAGTAGTTATTCTGTGGTAGAAATGCAGCAGAAAATGAAAGAACCAATAGAAAATTAGCTAAGGCTTCAGCTAATACCTACTTCCAGAATACAGAAGCACTTTATTCTTGTTTGTGGAAAATTTGAAACTGGAAAAGCCTGTGTTTATCAAGTACCATGTTGCACACTAAGGGTAGATCCTATCTAATGAATCTGTCCAACTTCTTTGACAGAGTAACACAAGCTGTGGACAATGACCATGTTGTCCATAAGTATACCTCAAACTATGTTGTAAGAGATCTTAGGACCTAGCTAGATAGTTCCCTCACCTTTGACCAGCATGTTGCAACTGTGATTAGGAAGTCCTTATACCTGGCACAGCTGACTGCAAAGTGCAACTCATATAGATCCAAGGAAGTTCTTATTCCTCTGTATTCTGCATTTAATCAGACCCACTATCGAATACAAGTCTTTTGGGATGGACCTTATCAAGCAAGTTGAGAGACCCTCACAGATACCTACACAAAAAGATTACTGACTTAAAAGATAACAGCTACCAGGAGAGGCTGGAAGCAATGTCTCTACATTCAGTGTCCTACGGATTCCTTAGGGGCAATCTGTGCTGCGCTGAGCTTTTCGGTCATTAAGGATCCAGTAATCTAAGGCCTCTTATATCTCCACAAATCAAGCAATCCCACACTAGCACTAAACCAGGCATGTATACCTGCTTCAGCAAATAAAACATGGTGGAGCGATAGATTAAGCATGCACTGCTTACCTCTCCTCTGGAGCAAACTTCCAATCCAAACAAAACAATACAACACACTTTCTTTCTTCAAAAGGAGTCAGACATCTGGATGCGTATTCACAAATTCACTACTGGCATGACTGGCCTGTTGCTCAGTGAAGGAGGAGGCAAGCCCTAGCAAGACATAAATGGCTACTGGGCCCAGTTGCCATGTATTTTCCATTATTCTAGGAGCTATTTTATCCCCATAAACATCTACATACAACATAACCAAACAAATAACCAAACAAATTACAATATATGTAATTCTGAAAACACTGATAGTGAATATTTCTTCGATTATTTTAACAGAGGCTCAACAATATGTATTTGATCGAGGACTCTAGTTTGTACCAGCAAGATCAGCACATGTTAGCGATGTGCTAATAGACTTGTGCAAATTTTCCAGGGACGTTGCACTTAAAAATATATTTCATTGGAATTCTCAGCTCCTTGATGGGGGTTTGAGGAAGCCCAGCTCTTTTAATTCCCAGCTTCCACCTGTACTTGAGACCTTTGTCAAGGTCTGTGAGAAAGATATTTATGGTGCTTTGATGTGTTCAGGTGGCAGAAAGTTTTAGAATTTCACTGAAGGAGACTATATGGCTTTAGAACAGCTTAAATTTAATCTGGATATTTGTATACATCCCGCCGATAAGAGTGGGACAATTGTAGTAATGGATACTACTGAATATTTATCTAGTATGAAGGAACTTTTGAGTCAACGCGATACCTATTTACCTATTACTAGATATGAGATTAATGGTTTTATTAGAAATATAAATATATAAATGTTCAATTGAATTAATTTTTGATGTCAGATACAATAACTAAGGAAATGTATGACTTCATGATGGTTGAACATCCACTGATTCCATCATTCAATGGCCTACCAAAGATACATAGGGCCAGATCTAAACCACCCATGAGGCCAATTGTGGCTGGCAAAGGTTGAGCCCCTTTCAATGTTTGTTGAATGTGAATTTAAACCTTATTTCATAAAGGCGCCAGCGGTCTTGAGAGAGAGAGACAGAAAATTTTCTAGTATGTTTTGGTGAATGTACTCGTGGACTGGACTTGAACGATGGGACTTATATACTAGTAACATTAGATATTAATACGCTGTTTACAAATATACCAAATCTGTCTGGGGTTGACTCGATTAGAAGTTTTTTAAATAGAGTTACTGCTTTAACACATCAGCGGATTGAGCTTAATTGTGCTTTACTTGCTCTAATATTGAAATACAAATGTGTTTACATTTGACTGTACTTATTATTTGCAGACACAGGGTGTTGTCATGGGTACACCCTGTGCCAATAGTTATGCAAATTTAGTACTAAAGGATTGGGAGTCCAATGTGATTTTTTCTGAACATCTTTATAGATCGCATTTGATTTTATATAAGTGCTTTGCAGATATTTTTATTTTGTGGATGGGTACAGATGTTTTGTTACAGGATTTTGTCAACTATTTAGAGAGCAGTAGTACATGCTTTAGATTTTCTATGCATACTTCTAAATCCAGCATAGATTTTCTTGATACAACCATTTCCACTAATGTCATGGGAAGGGTTGATTCTTTAATATATAGGAAAGAATGCAGGAAGAATAATTTGATTGATAGGACAAGTATGCACCCTAAGAGGGCAATTCCTGTGTACATCCAGGTTACACACACAGGAGGATGATTATATATGGGCCAGGGATAGACTGGCGAATGAACTATCAGACAGGGGATATCGTAAAAGAGAAATAGCGCAGAGAGTAGAGGAGGTGGATAGTTCAAGGGATACAGCGGGTACCCCCTTTTTGAATAGGGACGTGGCGTCATCACATCCTAAGGTGAATAATAGACCTACATCTAGTTTTTGTTTGAAATACAGCAGTAATATTAACTTAGTTTGTGATATTGTCAAACAGAATTGGGCTATACTGTGTTCTGATGACATCATCTCCAAAGTGATAGGTGATGCCCCTAGATTTGTTTACAAGAATAATCTGACTCTGAAAAGGAAACTATGTCATAGACCATTTAGGAAATCTTATAGTCCACCCCTGAGGTTTGGGACGTTCCCATGTAGGTCCTGCAAAGCCTGTAAATATATGTCCCGAACCAATACTTTTGCACATCCTATAACTGGTAAGGATTATGTTTTAAAGGCACATGGTGACTGCAGGACAGCTAATTTAGTGTACTTTGCTACTTGTAATGACTGTGAGTCATACTATGTGGGTAAAACTAATCAGAAATTGAAGGATCGTGTCCTGCTGCATGTAGGGGACATAAGGAGAATGAGTTGTTTAAGCACCCTTTTTAAACATGTTAAAGATCACAGTGGACATTCTTTGAAGTTCACTGTGATAGAGGTAATACCAGAGTATGCCAGATGTGGGGACATAGTAAACAGAACAGAATGTGTGGAGATGAGGTGGATTGCCACATTACAGGCACATAGAACACCAGGCTTAAATTACAATGTTCCTTTAAAGCCAGCATTGAAATCAAAGCCATTACATCATTAATTGGCCTAGCTGTTTGATAGGGTAATTTCTTTTTGAATATGCTTTTTAAATGCACTTGTTGGTTTGTGTATACTGAGGATCTGATGAAGCATTTTTATGTGAAAGCGCTTATCCTGATTTTTATTAAATACAGTCTTATTTAGTCTCCTTAAAATTTTATGCTGCTTGCCGTGGTGATTGTACTGTGTTTTGTTGTTTTCTTTATAATATTCATAAAGTTCCATTATACAAAAAAGAATATGACATACTAGCAACATTGACCAAAATGCAAAAGAAGTTCAGCAGAGGAGTATGCAGTGCCCTGCTCCTTCCCTAAAAGTTGTTTTCTTATACTCCACATCACTAATTAACATTGTAGCATATACTAACTGAACCTAGCCCTGTTTTAAATCAATACAAAACAATCAAATCTCATTACATGTTCAGTCTTGACTACCTCCTGTTTCAGAGCAGTAAAATGTAACAAAACCTCACTTAAAAATGTAATTAATAGATTGTCTTTAAGTAATCGAATGACTGATTATGACAGTCAAGCCATGACTTTCGCCATTGAATTCCCAAATCAAACATATGAATGGATAGCAACCATCTAAAATGTCCAGATATTCGCTTCATATTTTTGATCTGTTCCTCATCCATCCATCGGTTTTCTGGCAAATCAATAAAGACTGAAGTCATTAAATGATGACATACATTTCAGTTTCAGACTTCATATCCTTCATGAAAGGTATCCTAATACATAACCTGTTATTCTAACAACTAAATTTTAAGAGTAATACTTAAAATTTGTCCCCGACTTTGAGCCTTTGTCCTCCCATTATTTTTGGCTTTGTCCATATTACTTCTACTTATAAGAAAAGAACCATGATGGAAACCAAAGTTAGCTTACAGTTATGGTGGACCTCTGGCAGAATTAACAGAGGCAGAGGCCCCTGTTAGAATAAACAGAACCACGGCTCCACAACAGAATTTATGGAATCTATCTTTAGCAACACATATATGAAAATTAATAATTAAACCAGCTATGTTGTCTCTATGCAACTATGATGTACTAAAACTGCTGTTATAACGGTAATGTAAGTCTAATTGACTTAGTGTTGGAGTTAAAACAGTATTTACAGATTTAGCACTGCAGTTGTCTCTGCTGCCGATTCAGCTGTGCTGTTAAGTGTTCACTTTACTTCTTCTTGTATGCACAGGATAATTTGCTGATAAATGTACTCTCAAACTGTAGCAGCAGCATCTATTCTCATGCTTTATCCACACTAGCCTCAGACTTGTATCATAAAGGATACCCACACCTCCAGGTTAGTGGCAACGCACGAAGCATCGGAGACCATCCAGGTGCAATTAACCATAGGTAAAACTGCCCTACAGTTTGTAGCATGCTACAGACCACCCTCTCAAACTCAGGAAACCCACACAGCCTTCCTGAAGACACTGGAGAGTATGAATGTCTCTCCAAACACCATCATATTGGGTGACTTCAACTACCCAAACATAGACTGGGAACATTACTCAAGCCCCAACACCCTAGCCCAAAGGTTCCTGGAGTTCATAAACTCAAATGCTATGGAACAACTAGTCACCATTCCCACAAGAGGAGAAAATATATATCCCTCATTGGTGAGATCAGACCATAAATTAATCTCACTGGAGATCCACATCCCGTCCCCACCCCCAGCAAAAAAGACCACAGTGAAGAACTTCTCAAAAGCAAACTTCACACTTCTTAAGACTGGAGTGGTATCCTTCAAGGCCCTCGAGCCAGTGGAAACCACAACCCACGCTGCTGAAACCCTTACAAATGCCTTCTACGAGCACCTCCAGGAATGTATGGATCAAGCAATCCTTAATAAAATCAAGACCCTTTCCACCAAAGGCAGGCACCCGGTCTGGTGGACCCCAGCCATAAACAAACTCTACAACAAGAGGAATAAGCTACTACATGACAGAGCAAAATCCCTAAAAGGGAAGGCATCTCTGATCAATACTAGCAAAAAACTACGATCACTCATAAAATCATCCAAGGCCAACTTTGAGAGAAAAATCGCTAAAGACACAAAAGACAATCATAAGGCCTTCTTTAGCTATGTTAGAAACCTGGGTGGAAACTCCCAGATATGCTCAGAATTAGTCCAAAATGATACAAAAATCACTGAACCCACAGACATTGCCAACATACTGGCAGGCAGGTTCAGTGCAAATTTCCTCCCCCCCCCAAAAGGAGAAATATCTATCCCACCAGAGTCTAGCCTCCCAAACATCACAGATGCCCAGGTGAGAGCTGCTATCTCTAAAGCAAAAAACACAGCATCAATGGGACCGGACGGTGTCCCCGGCTGTGTGCTACAGGAACTCAATGAGGAACTAAACCCACACATAAGGCTGCTGTTTAATCTTAGCCTTACTACAGGATACGTACCCAAAGAATGGCGTACGGCAACTGTGGTCCCACTCCACAAAGGCGGTGCTTCTACGGACCCTGGAAATTACCGCCCCATAAGCTTGACGAGCCTTGTCTACAAAGCTATGGAGAGGATCATAATGGAACTCATAAATAAAGACATTGGGGACCTACAGACACTGGATCCTACCCAATTTGGCTTTGTCAAGGGCAGATCCTGCCTCTTCAACTTGGTCGACTTTTTTGAAACAGTCACTAAGGCCATTGATGAGGGTAAGGCAGTTCACACAGCCTACCTTGACCTAGCAAAAGCGTTCGACACAATACCCCACTCGGGCATCATAGAAAAGCTCACCAGCTTAGATGTAAACCCATATGTCACAAGATGGGTTGCAAACTGGCTCAAGGACAGAACCCACAGGGTTAGAGTTGCTGGTGCCGTGTCAGACTCTAAGCCGGTCACGAGCGGTGTCCCACAGGGCTCAGTCCTGGGTCCCCTCTTGTTCGGCATTTATTTTTCTGAAGTGCAGGCAAACATAGGGGGATTGTGGCTGACAAAATTTGCAGATGACTGCAAACTGGGCATCATAATTGACACTCCATCAGACACAGACATCCTCCAGAGAGGTCTCATAGAAATGGATAACTGGTGCCAGAGCCATGACCTTAAGCTAAATGCCAAAAAATGTATAGTCATACCCTTTGGGAAAAACAAGGTAACCCCTAATTACCACATAGGTGGTAATCCATTAAACACGGAAGACGTTATCAGGGACCTGGGGACCCAAGTTGACAGTAACCTCTCTTTTGACACTCACATTGCCAAAGTGGTTAGGAAGACCTTCTACATTGCCCACCTGATCATGAAGGGATTCACATCCAGATCAGGAGAGGTCATTGTACCCCTGTACTCTTCACTTATCAGACCAATGATTGAGTACAACGCCCCATTCGGAATGTACCTTACCCGACACCTGCAGCAGTTGGAAAGACCCCAAAAGTTCCTCACCAAAAGGATAAAGGGGCTCAAACATATGTCATACGCTGCCCGACTGAAGAAACTCCAGCTCTATTCAGTCGCATACCGTCTGCTCAGAGGTGATCTGTGCCTGACATACAAGGCCATGTCCAACCCGGAATTAATGGACATGTTCCACCTCAAAAAATCCAAATCCACCAGAGCCACAGGGTTAGAGTTGCTGGTGCCGTGTCAGACTCTAAGCCGGTCACGAGCGGTGTCCCACAGGGCTCAGTCCTGGGCCCCCTCAGGGACCTGGGGACCCAAGTTGACAGTAACCTCTCTTTTGACACTCACATTGCCAAAGTGGTTAGGAAGACCTTCTACATTGCCCACCTGATCATGAAGGGATTCACATCCAGATCAGGAGAGGTCATTGTACCCCTGTACTCTTCACTTATCAGACCAATTACCTACATCACCCAGAGACTCCCTACACTATGGAACAGAATCCCAGTCCATGTGAGGCAGAGCCCCTCACTGACTCTGTTCAAGAGAAGTCTTGACGAGTGGATGGGAGATTGTAGGTTTACCCTGGGAATCATCTCTGTGTCACTGCTGGACAGAGGCACAGCAAACTAATGGGTATAGTATTCTCATCCTAAGGGGTGGTGAAAGCCACACACACTCTGGCTAGGCTTATAAATGCCCTAGGGCAGATAGCCTAGTATGAACCTATGAACCTATGAACACCCATCTATCTCCTCATTACTTCCTTTAACCCATCTATGTCTCATTCCACTAGCTTCATCCTCTCTTTTTTTCTCTCACTTCAGGGCACACTCAAGCAACTCAGTCTGCGGCTACCACCCCACCAATACAGTAGAAGAAGAAATCAGTACTGCAAAACTAAACAAGGATATACATTTTGAGCCTCAAGAGCAGGGCCAGTCCACCCAGGCATTCTACTTGTATGTGTTATGTGAGTGAAGCTATAACATTAACAGTGTTTCTTAGTAGTTCTCAGCGTGCTAATAAAACTGGCTGTTGTAGCCTTGTGTCGTCCCCCCCATGCTAGTGCAGTAATCCCAACTGTTCAATAGACAGTATACATTTAATTCAGATCTCTGTTATTATATTAACCATCAAGCACCCCTATCAGTGCTTTCTGCCTTAATTTGTATCACTTGAGCCCCAATTGTTTATTTGCATCTCTATACATTCCCATTCATTGCTAATGTAACTCCCTACTCTAATCTGTGCACAAACTGGCTACTAATAAGCAAGTCAATGTGAAGACACACTCCCAACCTTAATAAACTTTGCTGTCTCTTCTCTCCTTCACTTTACAGGTAGAGTTTGAATTATTACTTACCCCTCTCTGAGACCTTCACTGATAGAGTTCCACTGATTGCCTCTCTGGTTTTGCTGGTTTCTTTGGATTCCACCTGGTTTACGCTCCTTGTGCTATCCCCCTCCCCCAATACTGTCTATATTAGAATCCTGCTGAGCATGGAGCCATCTTTACATTACTAGTCTCCCACCAGGACACAAGTGCTCTTCAGCAATTGAATTCTGCTTGCTGGTAAGCTATTAGATCTCAGGAATTTGTTTAAAGTGTTCAGATTTGTAAAGTAACACTTACTTTTGGCTGCCCATTACTCTTGTCTTGGTGGGCTCTACCCTGCTCCGTTTGCCCTCAATAACTCTCGTGCTCTCTCCTCTCCCCTGCCCCCAATTCTCTCCCGCCTCCACTACCTCTACATTTATAGTAATCACAACCAAACCCACAGCTCAACCTCACACCACCTCCACCAATGACAGCTCCTCAAGTCAGATCACATTACACCACACCCACTTGCTCCACCACAAAATACTCCCAACCACTCTCATTCCCGCTGGGCATTATTATATCACTCCACACTACTTACCCATCCACATATAGTGCAATCCTATAATTCCTATCCACACCTCCATCTAGAATCAACTTAAACTTTATAACCATGACTATCATACAACTAAGTCTAGTCTGTCTTCTCAAAATTCTTTAAAACTCCACAAGTTATCACTCTAGCAATATCCCTAAACTTAGTAGCACAACACTATATTATGCACTCTCATATACAGACACTGCACATTATAACATCTGCCCAAAATTGTTCAAGAACTACATAACAGACCAATTCAGAACTAAACACGTATGCTCTCATTCCTACTCCAAAAAAACACAATACTTTTTCACACTCATCACCAAACTCCAACAGCTGTTATCACCATTTTAACACCAGGCTCACCATAAGTGGGGACATCCACCCCAACCCAGGCCCAAATCCATCCTGGCCAACACAAATGTCAGAACATAATACCTCCACTATCTTCATCCCTGGGCAAATCAACAGCAGCAGCAAAACCAACCATCTTTTAATACTAAATATTAATATTAGCAGTATCAAAAATAAAATACCTGAACTCCAGGCCACAACAGCACACTACTCCCCAGACATAGTTGCTTTAACAGAAACCTGGCTAAATAAAAATATAGCTAACTCAGAAATTCTCCCTACCGGCTACAATATCATTAGACAAGACAGACCACTTCGTAAAGGGGGTGGAACTGCCTTACTGTATAAGCCCAACTTAACTGTACGTCAATTACCAAACTCCTCCCCCTCCCCCAATAATTGGGACATACTTATCGCAGAACTTCAACTTCACTCTAAAAAGGTCATCATAATTGTGATTTATATTCCACCTGGTAATACACCTGCTAGCTTTGAAGACTTCTTATCCTGGTGTTCTTCCACATACTCACAAAAAAACCTTATTCTGGGGGATTTCAACCTAGATTGGTTCACCTGTATATCAGAACCACCGAGTAATCTAATAAATCTCCATGGCTACCAGCAGCTGGTCCAAATTCCAACTAGATGTGATAAAAAAATGTAAAAAAGAATCCATCCTTGACTGGGTCCTAACTAACAACCCCACACAGGCAGTCTCCCAGACACCTTAAGTGACCACAACATAATATACCTTATAAGTAGTAAACAAGCATATGCAAAACCACTAACTATAAAGCGACTAAAAGCACAAAAAATTTCACTCCTGAGGTCCTCAATACTTTACTCTGTAACTGTGACTGGACCCCCCCCCCTAAAAACCCTCTCACTTGACCAGGCTGTAGCATATTTCAACAAAACATTTCTACAACACCTAGACACTGTTGCTCCATTGCACAAAATCAAGCTTAGAACCTCTACAAACCCCTTGCTCAGTAAAGAAACCAAACAAATCCTCAAGTCCAGAGACACTAACTGGCTTTGCTATAAAAAAAAAACAAAGAAACACAAAGCCTAACTAAGTACCAAGAACTATGCAACCGTGAAAAAAATGCATTAGGCTGGACAAAAAAAATCCTACTACACGACATTATAAACTAAATACCAACACAATCCCCAAAAATTTTGAAAAATGTAAACCAGCTACTAAAACCCACCCAAAAGGCGACCCCCAAACCAACCACCCCTAACACTAAAGTTCCCATCGAAACAAATTCAACTCCCACTTTGTGAACTCAACTCTATCCTTAGTATCACAGGACAGTACCAACCTCACTATCCCCCCAACACAAATGACAGTAATACAAGCTTTACCCTTAAAACAGTTTCCACCACTTCAATCAAAAGCATGCTCTCCAAACTAAAAACCTCATCAACAGCAGCCGACCTACTCCCCAGTTATTTCTTGAAACTCACAGCAGATGCTATTGCTATCCCAATCTCCACTCTCATAAACAGATCAATTGTTGAAAACTATATGCCCAAACTCTGGAAAATGTCCTATGTTACCTCCACTGAACTTAACTACAGACCCATTGCTTTACTCTCCCCCCTGGCCAAAATCTTAGAAAAATGCATCCATACCCAGGTGCTAAAATATCTCCTAGACAGCAACATCCTGTCACCTACTCAACATGGTTTCAGACCTGCCCATAGTACCACTACAGGCCTCCTCTGCTTCACAGACACAGTAAACGGTCTCATAAACGAAGGCCTGCAGGAGTCAACTCTTTTTTTGGATATGCCCAAAGCATTTGACACAGTCTCACACCAAATCCTGCTAAACAAACTAAACCAATATCACCTATCAAATTCCACTCTTACCTCGTTCCAAGGTACCAAGCTGTGAAATGGGAGAATTCTCTCTCTCCTCAGCTGCCCATAACTACAGGAGTCTCACAGGGTTCTTTCTTAGGACCACTACTACTCACAATCTTTACAAATGACCTCCATACCTCCACACAGCATGCATCTATCATTCAGTATGTAGATGATACAGCCTTAATCTGTGCTGCACAAAACATTCCCACCCTCCTGCAAACAACTCAACTAGCATTCTCTAATGTTGAAAACTACCTTACCAAAGCCCAACTTATCCTCAATGCAAAGAAAACTCAGCTTATGATTATAACCAGTTCTAACAAAAACACTAACAGTCAATTCACTATCTACTCCACAAATGCTACTCCAATTGCTCCAGTGGCACAGGCTAAGCTATTGGTAATAATCAGAGACTCCCACCTAACATGAGATAGTCATCTCAACTTAACTATTTAAAAAGTACATGCCAAACTGGGATCACTCTACTGCATCAAACCATTTCTTACCAACAACACAAGATCAGCCATTGCTCAATCCCAACTTCTATCCACACTACTCTATGCATCTCCCATTCTGACTAATCTCAACAAAACTGAACTAAGTGAAACGGAAGCCTGCTATAACAGAATTTCCTGCTTTGCTGCAAATTGCTCATACAGAATTCATCACTGTACTGCTTTGAGACAGCTCCACTGGCTTGTACTGCCCAACCTCCTAACCTACAATCAGCTCTGCCTCTGTCATTCTATCTATTACCTCCCCAATACGTGTCCTGACCTCAAAAACCTAGTACAACATCACTCAGCCAAAAGACCTCTTGGATCATCAAGCAAACTACTACTAGAAGTCAGCAACAGCTACAATAGCTTTGGAGATGCACTATATAGTAGTTCAGTGGCTAAAAAATGGAACTCTTTCCCCACTAGCATACAAAACACATTGTCCAAAGCCTCCTTTAAAATCCTCATTAGGCAACATCTCAAGCAAAGTTGGCAGTGCCATGACTGCTCCCCAGGCTAGTGAAAGCGGATAAGGTACACATACTAAACCTAGAGTACTTGATAATAGTTTTCACTCTTACAAACACTGGCTAATCTACAATGTATGTACTATACCTGTGTACTATGTATGCATTCTGCCTATGTTCCAAATTTCAGCTGTATACCACAAATCTATTAATTACCTTTATTTTTAAATTAATATTTTCTTGTTTGTTCTCTCCACTATGACTGTTGATGTGCTGCATACCACTGTAAAAAAACATGTCTATTGTAATTTGTGTGTATACTGATCATGTCTAAATAACTAAATGTATCTGTCATTTTTCTATGTGGAGCTTTTATCCCTGGGCCTCTGCTGAAAAAGGGCGCTTTCGGCTCAGTCAGACACCCCCGGTTAACAAATGTAAAATAAAATAAAATAAATATATTATTTGTAAAGATGATTTACATTTGTTTGCTTAATGAATGAAAAAAGGTAGAAGAACACATAGGTCCTAATATCATCAGAGAAAATATAAGTAAGCATTTTAGATTAACTACAAATAATAGCCTTATAATTCAAAATGCTTAATTAACTGTAATATTTGCCTCCATGGTGGCCCCTCCCTCTCAAAGTCTTCTGCATCTATTTCCTAGTCACACAATAATCAGTGTAACACATACCCAATAATGAATTAATAAAAAGCAGCAGGATCAAAGGAATGCAGAGAATTTCTACAGGCTTAAGAGAGTCCAATAAGATAAGAAAGTCAAATAACAAATAGCAAGATAAATAAAGCTAGACCTTTAGAAAGATTAAATGACTTTTGGGAGGAGCCACATTAATAAGAGTAAGAGGTCAGGTTGGCATAATGGTTACGGTATTTACCTTATAAACTTAAGGTGCCGGTTTAATTCTCACATGGGGTAACTGGCTAGGCTTAAAATGGCCAACAAAGGCAGTTACCCAAGTCCTAATCTTTGAACCTAAGGACTATAACAAGAATTTAAAAAAAAAAAAGAAAGAAAGAAAAGAAAAAGCAGAAGGATCCAACAGGATCTGATGAATCAGGAAGTACAGTTGTGTACACTTGCCATACATGTAGATGTTCAAGTGTATTCACTGTTGTAGTCATCACACTTTGATTATCTGCCTGAATACCATAGACTTAGTATTTCTGCGTCAGTTGCTGTGGCCCCAGGACTGACGTCAGGTCGCCAGGGGTAAAAAAACAGGCAGCCGACGCCATTACATCAGTTTTTCTTGCCCCAAATGTCAGGAGCCCCCCCCCCCCCCAAATAGGGAGCTAAGTTATGGTGGGGAAAACACCACCAATAAAAAGTAAATACCAATACCAATGCCCCTGTAAGGGGTGAATAACAGACATAGAGAGGAGAGGCAAGGGAGCTGGAGGGGAGGGAAACCAGGACTGCAACAGTGAATACACTCAAGCATCTACATTTATGCTAAGTGTACATAACTGTACTATGTTCTTCATGTTTCACTGTTGCAGTCATCACGCTTGGGTTGATTCCCAAAGCTGAAGAAAGGGTGGAGGTAGTCAAGAAGAGTTGGGGCTGGCTATTATGCCCTGCAGGACTGCTGTTGCAAAGCCCGCCCTGGATTTGGAAAAGATAGGCATGTGGTAATGCTTGGTGAAGGTGTGTACAGAACTCCAGGAAGCAGCTCCAGGATGTTCCTGGTAGGGACTCCCCTGAGGAATGTTGCAGAGGTAGAAGTTGCCCTAGTTGAATGTGTTCTGACCCCCTGAGAGGTTGGTTTCCCATGATGCTTGTAGCAGAAATGGATGCAGTGTGTATCCATTTGGAAATTGTTTGTTTTGAAATGGCCCTGCCCTCCATCCCTGGTGCAAAACTGACTAGTAACTGGTCAGATTTCCTGAAGGCCTTAGTCCTATCAAGGTAGAATCTGAGCCGTCTCTGCATGTCCAAAGAGTGCAGGATCCTTTTCCCTTTATTTTGAGGATTAGGGAAGAAGGTTGGCAAATGGATAGATTGGTTGAGAGCCACACTGGACAACATTTTAAGCAAAAAGGAAAGGTTAGTCTTGAGGGAAACCCTATCAGCATTGAAAATAATGAGGGGTTACACAGCCATAAGTGCTTGTAGCTCAGACACTCTTCTAGCTGAAGTGATGGCCAGAAGCAAGGCTGTTTTCCAAGAGCGGAATTTTAATTCTGCTGATGCTGCAGGTTCAAAGGGGGGGGGGGGTTGCGTGAGCTTTCCAGTACAAAGTTAAGGTCCCAAGCAGGGGTGGGTGCTCTCCTTGGTGGCCTTAAGTTGTATGCCCCCTCAGGAACTGTTTGATAAGAGGGTGAAAGAAGGAAGGTGGCTCAGTGTTGTAATGAGCCGAAATGGCTGATGCATGGATTTTAATGGAGGAGCAGGACAGACCTCTGTGGAGTAGGTCTGCTAGGTAATCCATGATTAGAGGTAAGGAGGGCAGTGCTGTGTCCTCTCCTTTAGGCTGAGTCCAGGAACAATACATTTTCCACTTATCTGCATAGGATTTCCTTGTACTGGGTCTTCTGGCTTTAAGAATGACGTCTAGCACCTGCTTGCTTACGCTGGTCACTGGGGGAGAATTTAAGGAATAAGCCAGGCTGCAAGATTCAAGGTTTGCAGTTGTGGATGCAAGACCTGTCTCCCCTGCTGAGTGAGGAGGGTTGGGATCTGGGGACGGTGCCAGGGTGGCACCGGTGACAGGCTGCACAGTAGTGGGTATCCGTGCTGGCATAGCCAGTCCAGGGCAATCAGGATTGCCCTTGGACTGTCCTGTCTTATCTTGAATAATATTCTTGATAGAAGAGGCAAAGGGGGGAATGCATAGATTGAGAGGTTTTCCCACTGGAAGGATAGGGCATCCACTTTCCAGGCCCTGCTGTGAGGTGTCCTGGTGCACAATTTGCTGAGCTGGTGATTGCAGGTGGAGGCAAAGAGGTCCACCTCTGGGGTTCCCATTTCTGGATTAGAATACTGAAGGTGCCAGGGTCTAATTGCCACTCGTGTGGGTCTAGGAGATTTCTGCTTAAGTCGTCTGCCAGAGAGTTTTGTTTGCATGGCAGGAATTGAGCTTGCAGATGAATCTGCATATCGAAGGCCGTGTTCCACAGGGCCATGGCTAGCCTGCAGAGTGGGTAAAAGTGGGTTCCCCCTGCTTGCTGATGCACCACATAACTGTGGTGTTGTCTGCTTTTATTACCAGTGGTCCTGGTGAGAGTAGGGACCTGAAAGCTGTTAGAGCATGCTGAACAGCTAGCGTCTCTTTTTGGTTGATGTGTGCATGAGTTTTGGGCTCCAGTGGCTCTGAATGCAATGTCGTCCAGGTGTGCCCCCCCAAGCATAGTCTGATGTGTCTGTGGTTAGGGTCTGGGTGGCATGGGGATGAGTAAAAGAAGTCCCCTGTTGCGGTTGCATGCTGCTGCCCACCAAAGAAACTCTGTCCTTAGACAAGGTATGATAGGTATGACGGTTTCCAGGTCCTGAGAATGTTGGCACCAAAGACTTTTTAAGTACCATTGAAATTTCCTCATATGCAGTCTGGCATATGGAATTAGTAGGATGCAAGAGGCCATGAACCCTAGGGCCTGCAGGATTTTCCATGCGGATGGTTGGGTTCTGGTGGCCACTGGAGTGAAGTAGCCTGTCAGACAGACTTGTTTTTCTGGAGTAGGAAATGCCATCTGGGATGCTGTGTCCAAGCTTGCTCACAGGAATATAATCTTTTGACTTGGCACTAGTTTTGATTTCTTTTCATTGATAGTGTACCCCAGGGAGGTTAGAAGGTTCTTAACAAATGTTAGGTGCTGCAATTTCTGTTCCTGACTCTCTGCCTGAATCAGCCAATCATCCAAGTATGGGTAAATTTGAATTTTCCTCTGTCTGCAATAAGCAATGGCTGGAGCCAAGCATTTTGTGAATATGCTAGGAGCAGTGGACAAGCCAAAGGGAAGGGCACAGAACTGATCATGCATAGATCATGCCCTGAAACGTAGGTATTTCCTGCATGAGTCCCTGATAGGGATGTGCAGATAGGCTTCTTTTAGGTTTAGGGTGGCTAACCAGGCATCTTTGGCCAGCACAGGAAGAAGCTGTTGCAGGGTGAGCATTTTGAATTTTGGTATCACCAGGAAGCTGTTTAGAGTGGCAAGATCTGGGATTGGGCACTAAGTGCCCTCTTTTCTGGGTACCAGGAAAAGTCTGGAATAAAACCCTTAACCTATCTGTTCTGCCGGAAAAGGCTGAATTACCCTTATGGAGAACAGCGATTGAACTTGGTTTTGTGCCTCTGTCCACTGGTTTGGAGGAAGGTCTGGGAAACCTTTTGGGGTTGGCAGTGAGTGGAAGTAAAATTTGGACCCCTGGGATACAATGTTGAGGACCCACTGGTCTTTGGTGATGGAGGTCCAGTTTTTTGCATGATAGGCAAGTTTTCCTCCTAGGGGCACGAGCATTTTGGCAGAGGTGAGGAGTGGGGTAGAGAAGTCATTGTGAATTCTTTCCGTAAGAAGGTGGCTTTTTGAAGTGGAGGCACTCCATTGCTTAGATCTCTGTATACCCTGAGACTGAAGTCTAGGGGGGGTCTCTGTTTCCTCTGGGTCTAGTTTGAGATGGCCTTGAGGGGGCTGGAAAGGACCAATGTTTCGAGGGGCAATGCCTACTGAATCTAGGAGGCTGCACTTGCAAGAAATCTTTGACTGTCTGCATAGATTTAGCCTTTTCTTCCATCTTTTTTAGAACCTCTTCTGCTTTCTCTGCCAGATTGTCCTTGTTCAAAGGGGCGTCTAGTAATTTTGATTTGACAGGGTCTGGCAAGGTCTGCTCCTTAAGCCAAGCATGCCTTCTCAGTACAGAACCAGTGACTGCTGCCCTGCAAGATGCTTCTACGGCGTCAAAACCACATTGCAAAGTATGCTTGCTGACTTGACTTGCAGAATGCATAAGCTCTTGTAATTCTTTATTTTCTGCACAGTCTGTACAGGTAGCTAATTTTTGCTTAATAAGTTCCATAATATGTTGCTGGTATTTCAGCATGTGAAACTGGCAATTCAATGCCCTAATGGCGACAGTTGCAGAGATGTATACTTTTTTATCCCATCTGTCTACAGCTCGGGAATCCCTGTCCGAAGGGGTGGGATTCTTAGATGTAGTTGCTTTTATACCTTTAGGCCCTGGGAAATGACCCATGTCTAGAAGGGTTGTGTGTGGTACCCCTGGTAAGAATTTACGGTGCCCCATCCACTTATCCAGGCTCCTCCTGAACAGTGTCCTAGAGGTGCTCTGTTTCACATGAGTTGGTTGCCTGTTTCAAAGACATGGCAGAAATTTGTGGGAGTCAGAGACTCTGTAGTACAGGTCTGGTTTCCTTGGAGCAGGGGGTAAAGTATCAGGTGTTAGGCTGGATTCCATAAAAACATCATCCACAACATCCAGAACTGAAGGTACTGCTAAAGGTCCATGTTGTGGCAAATCTAGAAATTCTCTGAGTCTCTTTTTGGACTGAGGATAGTCTTGGCATTCCCAGTGGAAATGCTCTCTTAAAGTATGTAGGTTTCACCAAAAGAAAAATCCTCTGGAGGGGAAGCAGAGGGAATGGATTCCTCTGCATCTGAATCCTCATAAGCAGATAAAGGCATGTCTTCATATTCAGAGACCTCAGAGTGGTCAAACTCTTGATCTGTTAAAGCTGCTGGGGAAAGGTGTCTTTTTCTCTTAGCAGGAGAAGGCTGGCTTCCCCTATTCAGCATAATCAGGTCTTCTGCCATTTTAAGCATTTGATGTTGTGGCAAGGAAGCAGGTGCTTCAGTTTAGGTCGTCGTTTTTTTAGCCTTAGCTCGTACTCTTGGCCTTAGAAACTTGGTAGTTTTAGACATAACTGAAGATGCGAAAGAAGTTCATAGGTTCATACTAGGCTATCTGCCTTAGGGCATTTATAAGCCTAGCCAGAGTGTGTATGGCTTTCGCCACCCATTTTAAATTAATTTTGCTATGCCCTTTTTCTAGGTTAGTATACTGTGCCTCTGTCTAACAGTGACACAGAAGTGATACCCGGGGTAGATCTCCCATCCACTCATCAAGATTCTTCTTGAAGAGAGTCAATGAGGGACTCTGCCTAACCTGGACTGGGATTTTATTCCAGAGTGAAGGGAGCCTCTGGGTTATGAATCTGTCCCTCCAGCATGTCCTATTTATTTCAGTGCTGAGGTTTAAGTCCCTCGAGCGCGTAGCTCGATGGGATTTGGATTTTCTGAGGTGCAGCATGTCCATTAATTCCGGGTTGGACATGGCTTTATACGTCAGGCACAGATCGCCTCTGAGCAGGCGGTATGCCACTGAGTAGAGCTGGAGTTTCTTTAACCGGGCAGCATACGGCATCTGTTTGAGCCCCTTGATCCTCTTGGTGAGGTACTTTTGGGGTCTTTCCAGTTGCTGCAGGTGTCTGGCAAGGTACATCCCAAAAGGGGCATTGTACTTAATTATGGGTCTGATGAGGGATGAGTAAAGAGGCACGATGACCTCCCCTGATCTACATGTGAATCCCTTCATGATTAGGTGGGCTATATAAAATGTTTTTCTAACCACGTTGACCACGTGGTTGTCAAATGAGAGATTGCTATCAACTTGGGTCCCCAGGTCCCTAATTACTTCTTCTGTACTTAATGGATTACCACCTATGTGGTAATTTGTGGGCACTTTGTTTTTGCCAAAGGGGATGACTATACACTTTTTGGCGTTTAGCTTGAGGCCATGGCTCTGGCACCAGTTGTCTGTTTCTATGAGGCCCTTTTGGAGGATGCTTGTGTCGGCTGGAGAGTCTATTATGGCGCCCAGTTTGCAGTCATCTGCGAACTTGGTCAGCCACATTCCTTCCATGTTGGCCTGTACCTCCGAGAAATATACACCGAACAAGAGAGGTCCCAAGACTGAGCCTTGTGGGATGCCACTTGTAACTGGTTTGGAGTCTGACATGGCTCCAGCTATTCTAACCATGTGGGTTCTGTCCTTGAGCCAGTTTGCAACCCATCTAGTGACATAGGGTTTATATTTAAGCTGGTGAGCTTATCTATAATGCCCGAGTGGGGTATTGTATCGAAGGCTTTTGCGAGGTCCAGGTAGGCTGTGTGGACCACCTTCCCCTTGTCAATGGCCTTGGTGACTGTTTCAAAGAAATCGACCAGGTTTAAGAGGCAGGATCTGCCCTTAACAAAGCCGAACTGGGTAGGATCCAGTGTCTGTAGGTCCCCAATATCTTTATTTATAAGGTCCATGATGATCCTTTCCATAGCTTTGCAGACCAAGCTAGTGAGACTTATGGGGCGATAGTTTCCAGGATCCGTTGAGGCACCACCTTTGTGGAGAGGGACCACTGTTGCTGTACGCCACTCTTTGGGTACATATCCTGTAGTAAGGCTGAGATTGAACAGTACTTTTAGGTTTGGGTTTAGCTCTTCTTGGAGTTCATGTAGGACGCAGCCCGGGACACCGTCTGGTCCCATTGATGCTGTGTTTCTTGCTTTGGAGAGGGCAGCTCTTACCTGAGCATCTGAGATGTCAGGGGGGCAGCACTCTGCTGGGATAGATATTAGCCCTTTTAGTGGGGAGGGGGGAGAAGTTTGCGCTGAACCTGTCAGCTAGGATGTTGGCAATGTCTGTGGGTTCGGTGTATTTTTTGTCATTTTGGACTAATTCTGAGCATATCTGGGAATTCCCACCCAGGTTCCCAACATAACTAAAGAAAGCCTTGTGATTATCCTTAGTGTCCTGTGCAATTTTTCTCTCGAAGCTGGCCTTAAATGATTTTATGAGTGCCTGTAGTTTTTTGCTAATACTGATCAGAGATGCCTTCCTTTTTTTGGGATTTTGCTCTGACATGTAGTAGCTTCCTCCTTCTATTGTATAGTTTGTTTATGGCTGGGGTCCACCAGACAGGACGTCTGCCTTCGGAGGATTGGGTCTTGGTTTTATTTGGGATTGCATGATCCATGCATTCCTGAAGGTGTTCATAGAATGCGTTTATAAAGGATTTTGTGGTCTGGGCCGTATTATCCACAGGCCCGGGGGCTTTGAAGGATTCCACCTCGGTTTTGAGGAGTGTGAAATTTGCTTTAGAGAAGTTTTTCACTGTGGTTTTCTGGGCATGGGGTGGGGTCGGGATGTGAATATCCAGTGAGATTAGTTTATGGTCTGATCTTACCAGTGAGTGATACACTTCTGGTCTGGAGCATAGAGTCCCCATGTTGGTGATGATCAGGTCCAGTATGTTTTCCCCTCTTGTGGGAGTGGTAACAAGTTGTTCCATAGCATTTGAGTTTATAAATTCTAGGAACCTTTGGGCTAGGGTGTTGGAGCTAGAGTAATGCTCCCAGTCTATGGTTGGGTAGTTGAAGTCACCCAATATAATGGTGTTTGGAGAGACCTTCATATTTTACAGTGTTCTCAGGAAGGCCGAGTGGGGTTCCTGGGTTTGGGAGGGTGGTCTGTAGTAGGCTATAAACTGGAAGGCAGTTTTACCCACTGTTAGTTGCACATGGATAGTCTCTGATGCTTCGCGCTGTGCCACCAACCTGGAGGTGTGGGTATCTTTGACGAATATTGATACTCCCCCTCCTTTTGTGGTTCGGTCCAAGTTTTGGGGCCGAAAAGGATGGTATGAGGTATAACCTGGTAGTGCTGGGGTGCTCTCGAGAGCCTTGAACCAGGTTTCTGTTACTGCACAGATATCGATGTTCTCCATGCTAAGGAGAGTTTCGAGTGCGTGCATCTTGAGATTTAGACTTCTGGCGTTGAGTAGCATTACTCTTAGTTTCCTATCCCTTGTGATACCTATGGCGGTGGGTTTGTCTTTTGAGCCTTGCCTAAAAAAGGCACTATGGGGGTAGCAAGAGCCTTTGCCAATATCCGAAAGCCCAGGGGTGACAGGTGCAAGCGGTCCCTAGCGAAGCATCGTGGCTTGTCGAGCATGTCATCCCAGGCTGACAGGCATTGGATCCCCTTTGAATGACACCAATACTTAAGCCAATTGTTGAAATTGATAATCTTGTCTTCATACTGTGGCATTTGTCTAATATCGGTAATGTGAAGAACTTCCTCAGAAGCCAGT
Organism: Protopterus annectens; assembly: GCF_019279795.1. NCBI lineage: Eukaryota > Metazoa > Chordata > Ceratodontiformes > Protopteridae > Protopterus > Protopterus annectens. The sequence continues at coordinate 750,415,452 of NC_056746.1, read as the reverse complement.
GCCTGCACAGCGGCTCCAGACTCATCCAAGGTAGAGACATCCGCAGGTACCGTAGTCAAAGAAGAGTCTCTCGGCATACCGGACTCCGAACGGGTCTCGGTAGCGGCCTGTAAATCCATCAAAGCTGGCATCAGGGGCTGCGAAAGCACCTCACTGAGTACCAGCGAACTGGCGACTAGCTTAACGGAAGCATCATCGGCAGTTTTGGACCTGGGCGGTCTGTCTCTTCATCCATACATTTTTTTTGGAAAATCGGTAGTTGGATGGCTTACCAAAGCCATTTTAGAATACGGAGATCGAGAGCAAAAGTATTTAGCGACAATAAGTGCCTGACGAAGAATAGTTTGGGCACTGAACAAAGTACAAAACCGACAGTGAGGTACGTCGTGGTCTGGGCCTAAACAGGTGACGCAGTAAGAATGGAAATCTCGGTGTGGTATTTGCTTTCCACAGGCGAGACAATTGTTAACTTTTTCTGACATCGGTTAGAGCAAGAAAAAAGGATCCCCAATGGGGCACTTACCTTTAGTAAACTTCAGGATGACTCAATTCGGAAATGAAAACTCAGGTAGCGGCCGACCAGCACTCGTGCAAACTGCTTCTGCTTCAGGCTCCTCAGCAAGAAAGACTGATGTAATGGCATCAGCTGCCTGTTTGTATACCCCTGACACCTGATGTCAGTCCTGAAGCGACAGCAACCGATGCAGAAATACTAAGTCTCTGGTATTCGGGCCGATTGAGGGCTACCTGCAGGCAGATAACCCAAGTGTGATGACTGCAACAGTGAAACACAAAGAACACCTTCAAATGTTACAGCCAGAATCAGGAGGTCTCAACAAGATCAGTAGTTAGTGAGGCCCCAGCAGAATCCATAGTCAGAAAATTTACTAAAGCATTAAAGGAATCAGAGTAACCTCTACCACAATTAAAAAAATCAGGTTTAGTGGAGAGTGTTCTTCGAGCATGTGAATCTAAGTCAGGGTCTCCAGCTGGGTTAACGGAGTAAAGATTTGATTTAGTGAAGTCATGAAGCAATTGACAGTAACTTGTGTAAGTCTGCCTTGTCTACTGACAATCTCAAGCTTATGTTTAGTATAAGCACAGACGTGTATGCATATTAAATAGACAGTAGCATTGCTACTCCTTGGGATTCCAAGCTATTATTCATTCATACATTAATTTTAAAACAGTTAATTTATTCAGATTAGTCTAGTGGAAAAAACAGAGCCTACAACAGGACTCAGTGGGCACAAGAAAGAGAAACTAATCATGTGACAGACACCAGTCTATCACAGGGTGTGGCATGTACACACACACACACACACACACACACACACACACACACACACACACACACACACACACACACACACACACACACACTTTGGAGGATTACTGGTTCACCTTCAACATAAGTCTGGAATGTAGCAGAAACCTGTATCATCCAGTGAAAACTCACATGGATACAGTGAGGGCATGAAGACTATCCAAACTTAATGAAATTACTGCATATCCGTAAATCAAATGGGTCTATGGCGACCTGATCCAGGGACTTAAATATGGCCTGCGACTTAAATAGGACATGCTGGAGGGACAGATTTATCTCCCAGTGACTGCCATGTCTTTGGAACAGGTAACCAACTAATGTGATCAGAGCACCTCTAGGACACTGTTCAAGAGGAGCCTGGATAAGTGGATGGGGCACCATAAATTCTTACCAGGGGTACCGCACACAACCCTTCTAGACATGGGCAATCATCACTAAATGCAATCTTGGGTACTGACTAGTGCCTATATGGTATTACATTGGGTTGAAACGGCTAGGCCTAAAATGACCTATGGGTCAATAGCCTAGTAATCTCCTATGATCCTATGCAAAAGGCAGGCAGAAACTGAAGCGGACAATTAAATGCTGTGAGGCAGGAATGCAAACTGCTTTTTCACAGTACTGCTCACAAGCTGCTGCACTGACAAGTAAACAAAAATATCAAAGCACAATCAGCTCTTGCTGTTTGTCCCCCAGCACACATAGTAACCTGTACCCAAAACCAGCTATGCTTCAGATTCACAGGATAATAACACACTCTAGTTCCCAATAATATAAGAATGACTTTGACCCCATTTATCTAGAATAATATTCACTTAAATTGTTGGAAGTGTCCCCAGCTGACCAGATACAATGTAGAAATTAAGTTGCCAGCACACCATATTCATTTCTCTTGAGTGAACTCATTTCTCCAGTCCTTAGCACCTGCTATTTTCCGATCTGAGTGTCTTATCCCATTCCTCAAAGTTTAAATACTGATCATAACTGCTCACCTTTTAAACTGATATTTTGCTCTGACACTTGACAATACTATCCTTTGGTTGGTATTATTTAATTGCATACATTCTATCTTTGTTACACTGGATTTCTGCAGCTACAAAATATAAATGCAAACACATATATAAATATACAGACTTACACTTTGCGATTAATGCATGACATTTTAGTCTTGCTGTCTCTACCACAACATTCTGATAAGCAAGTTTAAGGGAAACCTCAGCAATTTTATTTGATTAGCAATGTATGGCTTTTGCATGCACAAAAACCTGTATGTGTGTGTTTACATTTTATATGTAACAAAACACTAGAGGCAGGACAAGATATGTAAAAAATGCAGGTTTATTTAATAATCTAAATACACCAAATGATCAATTCATTTGACTTTGCAGCATTGAAATAAAAATTAACAGTACTTTAATTGCTTCTCAGTAGCAGAATTTATTCCAAGGATAGGTCTGTGGGCCACAGTAAGCTAAAAGGATGGAGGGATAGCCCACTAGCAGAACTCTGTGTTGCTCTCAGTTTCCCTACTTAAGCACTGCTGCAAACTAAACCTTTCCTTTTGTTTTCCTGTATAATTACTATTAGCAGTGTTTCTCTCATTTCATTTATTAAAATAGGCAGAAACTGCTTTCCTCTTTTACCTTTAATTCCACACTCAACTTTCTCCAAAAATACAGCCATACCTCTCACCTGTCCAGATTTTCGTAGAATGTGCAGATTTCTGCCAGATATTTTTGCTTTGTTCCTCATAAAATGTGTGGTTTCTTGGCAAATCAATGAGGATGGAAGTCACAAAGTAATGAAAGACTTCATATCCTTCAGAAAATGCATGCTGATACAATTTTTTTTATTATGTAATCTTTCTTAAGTTTATAAGAGCAATATTTAAAATCTGTCCCTATTTTTGGACCTTTGTCCCCCCTTTATTTTTGGCTTTGTTCAGATTTCTTAAGCTAAGAGGTTAAGAAGTATGATTAAGGCTTATAACCTCTTTCAATAAACATAATAATCCAACTTACATCATAAAAAATAAACAAAACTGCATCTGTAATTATCCTGGATGTTGTAATCATCAACCTAAAACAAACTCTGTTTCTGTTTTGGTGTTACAGTTAAAGCAGGAAATATTTTTATGGATGGGGACAAGAACTTGGTTTGCAATACTGATGATGTATTAGGACGACCTAGAAGGGAAAAATGACAAGACAGGGTAGATTTCTGAAGAAATATATGAAATTATTTGGTATGGAAGATGCAAATTTAGTAGCAGGAACATGGGACAGAATTTACATATTCTTCTTCAAGATGCAATAAATAGGTTAGACAGGAGAAAAACAATATTTCACATGAGAAAGTGTGTTTATTTGAAAGCTTTAACACACATCCAATAACTGACCATTAAAAACTAAGACAGCAATGCAAGGTTAAGTAAATAAAATTGAGACGCTGGTCATTTCCTACTTACCTGTTAAAAATAGGAATTAAAAAAAATGGGTAGTGGAAATGATATGAGACTAATTAATGAAGATAAAAAATTATTCAGAATGGATACCTAGTGAGTTGTATAAAATGTATTTTAAAAGATAGGGAAGTAACAGCATCTTGGAAGAAAGCTGTAGTATTTGTATTACTCAAAGAAGGCAAACATCCTTCAAAGAGACCAATTTCAATTTTAAACCATGACTATAAAATGTTCATGCCTATACTAGCTAACAGAATGGTAAAGGTGTTGTCAACACTGATTGATATGGATCAATACAGTTTTGTGGAGGGGAAACAAACATTTGGCAGCATTAACAATACAATGATAATCCGGGGGGAAGAAAAATGTAAAAGATGCCACTATTATTAATGGATCTTGGTGCAGAGAAAGCATTTTATAGAGTCAGATGAGATTTTACAAGCAGGACAATGGAAGCACTTCCATTCCCAGACAGAATAATGTAGTTAATTAAGAGGATAAATTAATGTTCAGAGGCAAGAATGAAGATTGGTGGGTTCCTCTCTGATAAGTTGTGTCAGAAAAGAGAAACCAGGCAGGCATGACCTCTTTCCTTTGTATTTGCTTTATTTTTTTATAAGTGACTCACAAATTCAATGATATAACAGATATGGTAACTAAGAAAATTATTCTTATTTGCAGATGATATTTTGTATTTGCTAAATCCAGAAAAAGGCGTTTTGGTGGAACATTTTGAGACAGTTTCAGGTCTTTTCTGGATATACAATAAACAAAGATAATACAAAGGCTATAGCAATAAACTATGCACCCAAACTTGAATTGCTTCAGCAATACTCATACATATAGGTACATGATAAGATGAAGTATTTAGGATCATGGATTAAAAATTCTGTTACTGCAGCTAAGAATATGTGGGAAGAGACTAAACAAAAAAACATAAACTGAGAAACTGGGTGCACTTGATTATGGATAAGAATAGAAAAATACAAGCAGTGAAAACGATTTCTGACTCTTTTTGGGCGGGGAAGAGGGCAACAGTTTATAGTGGGATGCTTTGATTCTCTCAATAACACAAAGTGGTTTAGGATTACATTTAGAGCTACGAAGTTGAGGCTCATATCACAAGCAGAATTTTACAAATCAAAGTGGAAGGGGATTATGATGAAATGGTGTGGGAAGAGGTTGACAAATAAGGAGAGAATAGGATTATGGATATGGGTCCTTAAGGAGAACCACCACACAGAACATTACAAAGAGTAGCAGAAAGTATTCTAAGAACCAAGCCAACACGTGAATGGAGAAAGACTGCCAATAGGAATGACTGCAAGTAAGTGTACAGAAGACAGGCAAGAGGGAGCAGGAGTTTACTGTAGAAAATCACCAAAAGAAGTAAAGCACTGTGAACAAATAACCAGGGAGGGAAACTTAACAGAGTGGGATGAGGCCAACCAGAAGTTTGAAATGCACGCTAGAAACTGCCTTTCATACCAGGGTCTGATACCAGAATATAGAAAAGCATATGCGATGGGGAGTGTTAACTGAAAGACCAGCTAGAGCAGAGTTTTTGCTGAGTCTACGACAGAAGTAGCTGTTAAAAAAAAGGATAATTAGTAATTAGATGATTAGTAGGGCATATAAAATGGTGCATGATAACTATAAGATTCAATTAGAGAAGAAAGGTTTGGGAAGAAAGACTTGAAAGGCAATTTACTAAGGAACAATGGAAAGACATCTTTATAGCTCCCAAATATAAAACAAAGTCCTGGAGGTTTAGGACTTTTGCTAGGAAGGGTTTGCATAAATATTTTATACCCCTAGCAGACTTCAGACATTTTTTCTTCAGGTAGACAGCAAATGTTGGAGATATGATAGGAAACAGAGATGTAGTAGGAACGTGTTCAGGAAAGGTTAACAGGATAGTAGATTAAGTGATTTGGCAGTGTTTCTACATACACAGCTGCATATGATGAGTGAAGTATTGCAGTGTATTTCCCAGCTTGTCCTTTCTTTCTTTTTTTTTTTTTTCGGGGGGAGGGGGGGGGGTGATTTTAATAAAAAGCTCTGAAAACTTTTTATTAAACCATGGCCCAAAAATTTTTAACTTTTCCAGCTGTGACATTACCATAGGGTAACAAGAGATACGTCCACAGAGTCAATGGGCAACACTTAAGTCTATGAATGCACCAGATGCTTTGCTATTACTACATCACTTATGCTAAACTTCCTTGTTTTTTAAGAGACATCACTGCAAGGAAAATATGACATTTACAATTAATTTAAAATATGAAGGTGATGACCAAAATGCTCCTGATGGGGGGGAAAGTGATGTTTGAGAATTTATGCACTGCATGTTGCTGTGTGAAGGTAGACTTCAAAACATCGGCATATCACTTTAAAAAGTGTTTTGTCATAAACACTGGGGAGGCAAATCATTGTAACTAGGAAATGATTTTGAGCTGAGACACAATTGCTCGGACACAGCAAAGCCTTACTATGATGCCACTGGCTGCCCAAAAAAGGAATTACTAGAAAATCAAAATTAACATCTAAACCAAACTGTAAATAAACTAATAAATATTCTAAAGGAGAAAAAATAATTGGAGATGGAATCTTTAGAAAAAGGAAAGAGTAAATTACATACAAGTAAACTGAATCTTTAGGAACAATGCATGCATAATAATAGGTAGAGGAGGATTGAAGTTTAAGGGAAAGGAAGAAAAGAACAATTTATGTAATGTCACAGTAACAGTAATTGTTAAAAATGAAACGTGCATACTGAATAAAAAATATTACTATGGTTGATTTTCTTTTCTATGAATGTACATGCACCTGTGTTACTGTTTTATTTGAGATTTAATAAAGATGTTTATTAAAAAAATTTAAAATGCTATTCAGTGTCCTTAAAGTATTACAGAATCCAATTCCTCCATCAGGTTAGGGACCACCACTAGCACTACTGGTCTGCGCCAGTCACTCTGTGACTTTTCAATTATACTCAACATAAGCATGTTTGTAACTTCTTCTTTTACTGTTTTTGTGACTGTAGTAGTACTCTGTAACATCTCAGTGTGACTTCTATATTATGTTCTACAAGTTTAACTCTCCCAGGCATTTCTAAAGCAATTCCTTTACCTCTTTTAACAAGGATTCCACTGGTTTGTCCTGTAAGAACTTGGACTGCAAACATTAACAGTTAAAGGATATTTTAATGCTTTGCTTTGCCTTCCCAACTGTCTAACCTTACAATTTACTGCATTTGATCTTTCCATCCCTTCAAATAGTGCCTGCTATTTGGTCAGAAATTTGTTTTCTGTACAGAGTACTGGCACTAGTGACTGGTCTCCTGGATTAAATCCTCATAAATAAGGAATTCTTATTATAAACTCACTGTTGCACTTCCCGGGCTATTTCTATGTGCTCTCGTACTGTGGATATTACTAGCTTTAATTTGTAAACTTACACAGTGTTTTACCAAGTTTATGAATGCTATCTTTTCCTCTTCTCGAGTTTCCTTTACCATGTCAAGTAGCCCTCTCAGATGGCTGCCATACATTAGTTCAAAGTTGGTAAACCCAGTTGATGCTTGTGGCACTTCTCTGAGTACAAACTGTATGCAGAGTAAACTGGTGCCAGTTGTTTCTATCTGCATCAATTAATTTTCCTTAGTATGGACTTAACAAACCCTTCTACTAATCCATTAGTCTGTGAATGGTATACTTGCATGTGACTGAAGGCTAGCTTCATTACTAGTGGACGATAAGGTTTTGGCACTAATAAGCAATACAGACATGTCTTCCTTTTCTTTATTTACTCTAGATCAGGTCATATTTGTAACTCAAAATAGCAGAAGAAGGAATGGGAACATCTTCCTCTACAATTATAATTATATTATCTTCTGTCTTAAAATATCACCTTCCAGTTGTATTATTGTAATGTTTATGTGACTTCCAAGTCAAATAACTCAGGATTACTTTTTTTCAGTAACTTATTTTGACATGGAAGGTGTGGCTTCTTCCTCTAAAAAACACTGATACTACAGTTTACTTTACGTCTTCTTCTTCTTCTGTTAGCTCTGAACAAATCATTTTCTGCTTTACTTTCTTAAGCTATTAGCACGGGCCTCTTGAGTGTCTTCTTTTCTTAGACACTTCTCTCTCCTACCTTAGTAGAAATGGATATCACCCTTTCACTACATTTTCCATCCTTGTATGGCCCCCTCACTACTACATAGGGTATGTCAGGACAAAATTTATCAACAGGTTTTCAATAAAACAAAAGGTTTTATAAGATGTGACATAGGCTTAAATGGATATAACAACAAAACGACTGCATAAAAGTTCAACCTACCAAACAGTGTATGAATCTAACACAAAAGATGGAACTAGATATTTAACAAAAAAAGTGAGAATAACTTTTTGTACGATGCTTTCTGTAATGTCTTTAAATGTAAATGGCCTCACTGCTAAATACAAAAAAAGAAACAGTAATGAACTATATTAAAAAAATGTAGAATGCAAACAACTATGTTACAGGAGACACTTAGAAATAAAAGAACATGTGAATTTGATAAAGAAAGGTTTTCAAGATGGGTATTCAGCAGAATACCTGGGACAAAGGAAAACATGAGTACTTATATTAACTGCAAGAAGAGCTCCAATAGAAGATAGAAAAGATAATAATGGCAGATCTGTTGTGCTTAGAGGCTACTGGCAAGGGAAGAGGATTACACTGGCATGTATTTACATTCCACCAAAAACTGCTATAATGGAGCTTAAGAAAATTCTGGGAGAAATATCAGTTTTCACCAAGGAATATTACTTATAGGTGGAGACTGGAATTTGATTTGCAGCACTGAAGATATCTTTGAGGGGGCATAAGGGAAAATACAACAAAGGAAGGCAGATTTTTAAAGAAATTTTTGAAAATATTTGTCATGGAAGATGAGAATTCAGTAACAGGAGTTCTGAGTGAATTAACATATTATTCCCCAAGATATAAAAACTTGGCTAGGATAAGATAGCATTTACATTTCACTGAATACTCCCCAATATCTATTTCAGATCATGTGCCAATAATAGCTAAAATAAAAAGCATAGGGTAATGAAATAAAAATGAGACATTGGCACTTTCCCACATATCTGTTGAAAAGAGATGAATTTAAGGAATGGGTAGTGGAGATTACTCAGGAGCTGTTCGGATAGAAATTTCTTCTGAAAATATAACTAGGGAATGGGATAAAATTAAGGTGGAGTTTAAAAATAGGGTGGAAATAAAAGAGAAGCTATGGTTAAGACGTAACATGAATTATTTAGAGAGACTGAACACTAACACAAGAGGACAAAAACTTTTAGCACAATGACTCAGGAAACAGAAAGCAAAAATGGCTGTCACCAGATTTAGGGAGCCTAAAACAAGGAAGGTAACAAGAGATTCTGTAGAGGTATTAGAAACAGAAAACAAAAAACAGGTACGGTAGGCACAGGTTCCCCCCAAAAAATCACAATAATTAATTTACCACTTTATTAAAACCAAATGAGTGCTTTTGTCTCAAACTATACAAGACTTCATCAGACCATTACACAGTAGTTCAAAACACATTTAAATTGGAAGCAGAACTCACATGACATCAGTTACACAATTAATCATCATAACATTTAAGACAGCAGTTTACAAATATCATATATAATACAAAAACAGAAACCAAAAATTAAAAATCAAAAATAATAAAATAGAACAATAATAGTTACACAGTATTGTCAAATAAAATACTCTTCACTGATTTCAGTTTTAAAACACATCCAATGCAGGCTAAGTCATTCAGCCCTGGCCAAACAGCAGCGTTCAATACTAAAATCCAATATAATTCCCTTCTCTCTAAATTTAATTGCCAAGATCCACCTCTCTGATTTTTTTAAATTTTTTTCAAAAACAATAAATTTAAAAGAGTGCACTGGATAGTCCGTGATGTGTTTGTACAATGCATTAGTGTTTTTTTGCATATTAATCTCATATAGATGTTTGTACATCCTAGTTTTAACTCACAAAGTTCTCCAATTCAGGATGGTGCTGGTAAGTTGACACACACTGGTGAAGAATGGTAAATCCCGCTATGCAGCTCTGGAATAAATAGGTCCTTTCTTGTTCAAAGGTTATCCAAACAATTGCCACGTTCAAGCATCCAAATATAAATAGTGGACAAAAGGTAGAACTAAAACCAAACTGGACCAAACAGGGCCAGAAGTTTATTAAAACATTTAGCAACACGGTATAAAAATACTGCTTTTCATCCTTTCACCATACAAAGACTTCTTCAGACAAATGGTTCTACACAAGAAACCAGCCTGTGTTATAAAGGCAATTTCAAATTCAAATTGTGCCCCTCCCCTGCTACAATCCGAATGACCTCATTTCCTGATCACAGAGCATTTGTCATTTCCTCTTCCTAGTTATACACCCATTCAGTAATATACACAATTCACTTGCAAGAACAAGAATAAGGTTAAAACATTAAAATGAAATGAATAAGAGTACAATGGGTGAAAATACACAAAAGTAAATCCCCATTTCAAGTATAAAGTCACTAAACAAATATGAGTATTATGAACTACAAGAACAACAAGTCCAAACATACACATTTAAGCATTTAAACATTATGTCATTATATAATAAAGGTGAGGGGGGGAATGTTTGCAACATAATAATGACATAATGATGAGCAACTCTGCTTTCTGTTGACTTCTAACAGAATTTAATACTATAATGTATGAGAACCAGTCGATCATAAAACAATAAAAGGTAAAACTTAAAATAAACATTTTGTAACAAAATATGCTAAAAATAAAGTGATAAAATAATAATATAAATGTCACAAATATATATTATGTATATATATTGAATATTTAAAATGAAGTGCGTATTTAAACATTATATGCTCTACCATTTCTGCATGTGGCACAATGAATGTCAGAAATAAAATAACCTATCTATTCAATGCTTTCAATTTCAAAATACTAGAAATAAAATATTGTTCATTAAGCCCTGGTACTGAGCAGGCTCTTGTACGAAGTTGCCACAACAATTCTAGTCTCTCTAGAAGCAGGGCGTCGGTCCCCCTCTATCATTGCGGACACATTCACCTATTACTCTAAAGCCAAAGGTATGATTCGAAAATGTCGCTGTGTGTCTAGCTAAAGCATTGGTCATATTTCCAGTTCGCATACTATATAGGTGTTCATACACCCTTTCCCTCAGTCTCCTCTCAGTTTTACCAATATAGAATGAGGGGCATGCTTTACAAGTAGCTACATAAACCACATTCTTTGAATTACAGTTGAATTTACCTTGGCTGATGTATTTCCTATTTCTCAGTGTAAAATGTTTGCCTATGTCCATGTGAGTACAATACCTACACATATTGCATTTATTCATGCCTAACACAGATAGCCTACAGTTATTCATTTTGCTTGTTTGCAAGATGCTCTTTGTATTTGCCCCCTTCCTGTATACTATTTTAACTCTATTTGGTAGTGCACTTGGGAGTCTCTCTTTGTCTAATAAGAATTTCCAATTCTTGTTAATAATGTCTGAAATTTTGTAAGCATCCAGACTAAATGTTGTAATAAAACAAAAACTATTAATGTCAGCATGTTCCTCCCTGTTAAGTGGTTCGCTTAACGTGTCACCTCCATTAGTTGTACTACTTAAATTTTCTCCCAAAAGTGGTATGTATATATTTTTCATGCGTTTCAATGATACTTCCCTTATAAGTGCATCCACCAAGGTAGGAGGATATTTCCTCCTCAAGAACATACCTCGCAACAATTCACACGCGAGGTCAAAGTCAGTTTCCCTGGACACCATTCTAGCTGCCGTCACCAGTTGGCCTTTCACAACAGCTCTCGTTTGAGTCACGGGTTGGCAGCTAGAATAGTGTAGAAAGGAATTTGAGTATGTTGGTTTCCTGTAGATCCTTGATACAAAGGTACTGGTTTCCAAGTCCTTTTCCAAGTATACATCAAGGTATGCAATTCTACTTGTATGGAAACTGTGTGTGAAGGTTAAAAAGGCGGTGCTATCATTAAAATGGATGAGTAATTCATCTGCAACTTCAGAGTTGCCCTTAAGCAATATAAAAATGTCATCCAAAAATCGAGTGTAGTACCTGATGTTGCTGGCCACCTCTAAGTGGTGAAGTACATGAGTTCTCTCCCAGTGTGCCATCACCAAATTGGCGAAACTGGCCCCACAGGGAGAGCCCATCGCTACACCTATTTTCTGCACAAAATATTCCCCACCAAATGTAAAGTAGTTGTTATCCAACACAACCTCAAGTAGTTCACATAATAATGAAACCAACGCAGTTGTGGCCCCCATTTCGAGTAATAACTCCCTCACCCATTCGACCCCCGTGCTTTGTGGTATCGATGAATATAAGTCCTTAACGTCTACAGTTAAGAAATTTAACTCCTGGTTGAATGGAATGGAGCTAATAGATCTCAAAAATGCCCAGGAGTCCTTACATATTTGTGGGAGCTGACATACAAAGTTCTTTAAATGATAATCTATAAATTTAGCTATTGGGTAAGTTATACTACCTCTAGCATCTATCAAGGCTCTGAATGGTGGATCCGAAATAGATTTGTGAATCTTAGGGATCCCGAAAACAGTCGGGATCTTTGGAAATGCCATAAACAGAAAAATGTAAGTATCTTTGTCTATTCTAGCCTCTACAAAAAGTTCCTCAATCAGTGCTCTTATCCTGTTGTGTGCTATGTTCAATTCATTTTTAGAAACACTTTGATATGTATTAGTGTTAAGGATCCGCTTAATCCTATTATTGTATTCTGGTACATCAAATATAACAAGACCACCTCCCTTATCTGGTTGGACAACCCTAACATTGGTGGTCTGGATCAACTCTATACATTGTTTCTCTTCATTTGTAATGTTATTAGTAAACTGAATTGTTACTAGGATGTACATTATTCAAACAGTTAAAAATATCCCATTCGCATGTTTTCTCAAACAAACCTAATGATGTGTGCATTGGTGGACAAAAGGAACTGGACACATAAAGTGGATCAGGTGCTCCTTGTGAGGTTTTACTAGGACCAAATAAGAAATGCAAGTTGAGTCTTCTCATGAATAACTTTAAGTCCACCATAGTGTGTGCAATACTAGCTCTTGTAGCAGGTATAAATGTTTGACCCTTCGCAAGAAAATCAGCCATTATTTTGTCAACCTGAATGATGGAAAAATTATAAATACAAAAGTCACCTTCTGAATTCTTGACAATTTCAGGTACTGGAACCGGTCCTGGATCAGGGTCAACGTCATGGGCATCTGTTGAAGATGGAAAAATTATTTCTTCCATGAGTTCGCATACTTCACCTGTTGACCCTGCCTCAAATTGTAGTTTGAGGCAGGCATTGGAAAATTTTGCCCCTTCTCCTTAGTCCCTCTATTCCGGTTCCTGGTATCCGATGAAGGAATTGCCTGGTTGCCCTGAGTATGCTCACCCGCTACCTCATTGTTCTCATTAAGGTTCACGTCATTCCCTTCTGTGTTATCATGTCGGTTCTCCATAGAATTGGCATTCCCCGACTGAGATTTGGGGGGGGGGTAAGCTGCATTCAAACGGTAAGCTTCTTTGTCTCTGTTTAGTTTCTTAATTTTGATAGATTTAAGTTTGACAAGATGCTGGTCGATGCTAGTAAAACAGTGCTCATAATCGAATTTATATCTAGAAAAATCCAAACTTGACTTTAGCTTTGAGTCTAATGCATTGAGTTCTTGCACTAATGAATCAGCCCATGACTGATAATGCTTAGATATTAAAGTCATTAGCTCAAAGCCATGTTTATCAAACAAAGAGATAAGGTCCTTGTGAAAGTCAGTCCCCCCCACAAGGCCAGTTGGATACTGCCATGATCTCAGTAGTTTTAAGTTTATGTTCGGTTTTGCCTATATAAAAGGCAGGACAACCTTGACAAAGGGCTTCATAAAAAATATTTTCTGTATCACAATTAAATGTACCCTTAAAATTTTCAAGTAATAGCCATTGACATCGAAAAATTCACCAGTGGAAATATATGGACAAATTTTACATCTACCACATTTATTCATAGAAAATGCAGTAACTCTGTTAAGGTGTGAAATAAGGTGTTCAATGAAAATTTTCAAGTTGCACCCTTTCCTATACAACACTAGTGGGTTACTACCAACTGTATTCCGCATCACAAAGTCCTCTTTTAATATGGACCAGTTCTTAAAAATAATTTCCCTAAACTGCATAAGGTCGATAGTAATATGTAATTACTAATAAATGCAAGACCAAAGTCCTTAGTGGTCTTTAACCCTGTATGAGTGGATTGAGCACCAATATAATTATTCATAAAATTCAGGATGGGTTTAAAAAAAAATTCATCCTTTTATTAAACACTTCAGACTTAATTTCTTCAACAAAACTAGACAGGTAACCCCTCTTAAGAAATGTGTCTCCCAACAGTTTACACTCTATCAAGAACACATCATACAGGGATACCATATGAGCAAGCCCTCACATCTTGTCCTTTTAAAACTGCCTTCTTTTGAGATATCAGGTGGGAGCTGGAGTAGTGTAGGAATGAATTAGAGTAGGTAGATTTGTATAAATTTTAGATAAATGCCTCTGATTCACCACATCTTTAGTTAACAAGACATCAAGGTAGCTAATTCTCATATTATTAACCTCACAGGTAAATTCTAGGAAATCGGTAGTGCCAATGAAGTATTCAAGAAGGGCATCAATCATATTCCTACTATGTTTCCAGATGATAAATTTATCGTCCAGGTATTGGACATATAATTCACAAGATTTATAAAAGTCATGCTTAAGCAGAAAGGAATGTTAATTTTGTTTTAATAAAGTGGTCAATTAATTATTGTGATTTTTTGGGGGGGATCTGTGCCTACCGTACCTGTGCTTTGTTTTCTGTTTATGAGTTTGTGTTTAACTATCTTTCGAGGTATTAGAAATAGTTAGGAAATTCCATGAGAGTCTCTATAAAGCAGTGAAATATGAAACTAAAGAAAAGATACAAACTGTAATGTTTATGGAAGAATTGCATATGCCAAGGTTAGAGGTAGATGAGGGTCAAATACTGATGGTTAGGAGAGGAGATAAAAATTGCAATGTATAACCAATCTACAGGAAAGTCCCCAGGAATAGATGGTATTCCTGTGGAAGTTAGGACGGGAAACATTGATGAAGATCTTGAAGGTTTTGTTTAACAGTATTTTAAGAGGAGGAGAAGTACCAACATCCTGGAAGAAAGCAGTGGTAGCTGTAATACCTAAAGAAGGTAAATATCCATCAGGGACAAAGACATGCATCTGGAGCATTTCTCCCCGGGCCTCCACTGAAAACTGGCTTCATTCCAAGTCGGACTTTACTGGTTAAAAATGTTCAATAAATAAATAAGATCCAGCTTCATACATGCCCATTTCAATACCAAACCATAACTATAAAGTGTTCATGCCTATCTATGATGGCTAAAAGAATGGCAAAAGAATTGCCAAAGCTGATAGATATGGATTAATGTAGTTTTGTGCAGGGGTCGCAAACATTTGACTACATTAACAGAACAGTGATGACCCAGAGGGAAGCTAAGAAAATACCATTGTTGTTGGCGGGTCTTGATGCAGAGAAAGCATTTGACAGAGTAAGCTCGGACTTCATGATCAGAGAAATGGAAGCATTTGCATTTCCTGTAAAAATCATAAGGTTTATTAGGACGATATATGAGGGATCAGAGGTGAAAATTAAAGTGGGTGGGGTCCTCTCTGATAACTTCTGCTTGAGCAGAGGAACCAGGCAGGGGTGTCCTCTTTCCCTTTATTATTTGCGTTATATTTAGTACCACTGGCAAAGAAAATAAGGGACTCAGAACTTCAAGGATATAATTGGCATGGCAAAAAAGAAAAGTTGGCTTTATTTGCAGATGACATTATTTTACACCTGACAAAACCAGAAAGAGACACTGCAGTGTGGTGGAACATTTTGAGACAGTTTTAGATCTTTTTGGGATACAAAATTTGCGAAACTAAAATAAAGGGAATAGCAGTAAATTATATACCCACACACAAATTGGTTCAGGAATATCCAACATTTATAGGGACATGATAAAATTAAGTATTTAGGAGTATGGATTAAAATTATTCTAGTGTGGCACCTAAGGATATGTGGGAAGAGACTAAACAAAAGATAATACAAAAACTGAGAAAATGGAAGCTTTTTTATATGGATTTGGATAGTAAAATACAAGCAGTTAAAATGGTTTTAGTCCCCTTAGTGTCATACACAGGTCAGGCATATTTTTATCAACCAGAGATGAAGTTGCTGACAGCAATTAATAAAGCGTGGAAGAACTTTACCTGGGAGGGGAAGACGGAGACAGTCAAGTGGGATAAACTTCCAGAAGAAAAGGACAGATTAGGATTACCCAATTTGAAGGGGTATTACAGAGCTACACAATTAAGACTCCTATACACATAACACAAACAGAAAACTATAATTCAAAGTGGAAAAGGATGATGATGAAACAGGGAAGAAGCTCAAAAAAACAAGGAGAGACTGGAATTGTGGATGCAGGCCTTTAAGGACAATAAAAATAATCATACAGAATATTATATCCATAAAGTAGCAGAAAGTATTATAAGAACTAAGCCAACACAGAATTGGAGAAAGATCCTGCAGATAGGGATAACTTCAAATAGGGATATAGACAACAGGCAAGAGGCGGCTGGAATTTATTGGAGAAAACAGGCAAAGGAACCTAGGTATTGGCAGCAAATAACTAGTGAGGGAAAGATGACAGAGTTGGAATATGCCAAGAATTTATTTGGACTGCAGGTTAGAGATTGTCTTTCGTATCAGGGATTGTCATCAGAGTATAGGCAAAGAGAAAGAAATAGGGGGGGGGTCCTAAACAAAAGAACAGCAATGGTAAAATAATCTAAAACAGAAGCTGCCATTAAAAAAAGGAAAATTAGTAGAGCATATAAAATATTGCATGATAACTATAAGAATCAATCAGAGGAGGTTAAAAAGGATTGTGAAGAGAGATTGGATAAGCAATTCACAAAGAAACAATGACAGGATATATGTATGTCTCCCAAATATGCAGCAAAATCTGTAAGATTTAGGATTATTGCCTGGAAATGTTTACAAAGACATTTCTATACCTTAAGCAGACTCCAGAATTTTTTTCCTCAGGCATACAGAAAATGTTGGAGGTGTGATGGGGAAGATAGAGGTAATTGTGAACATATTTTCTGGGAGTGTGGTGAGTTGGCGGACTTTAAGGATTCCCTGTGGGATGCAGTGTTGGATATGCTGGGTGGGCAGATTGGTCTGACAAGGGAAATTATTTTCTGAGCTATGATACAGAATCAGAATTGCCTAGACATGGTAAGGCCTTGCTGTGTCTAATAATGGTGGCTGCCTAAAAAGCAATTACTACAAAATGGAATAAAAATGTAAATCAACTACACTAGAAGTAGTGAATATAGTAACATAGATAAAACAACTGAAACTGAGATCTTCAGAAAACAATAAGAGCAAATTATATAAGATAAAAAATGGTAATTATGGGAACAATACATACAAAGGAGGAATGAGGTTTAAAAGTTGGCAGGACTTAAATGAATTATGTATTATTTGACTGAAAAGGTTTTGGTAGATTATACAGTAAGTGATGTATAATGTTTGCAACTGGGAGTGTGTCAGTATGATTTGAGATGTAAAATGCTTGCAACTAGGATTGTCGGTGTGGTTTGTTTTCATTTATATAAATGTATGATTGCCTATGTCACAAATGATAATTCAATAAAGGTGTTTGGAAAAAAAAAATATCAACAAGTTTACTTTATTCTTAGTTCACAAATTCTTCAACTGCGTTTTCTGCTTTGCACAAATAGAAACAGGGTCAGAACTCTGCACCGTCCTGATTCTTTCAGTTTTTGTACTCATACTGTTCTGAGGGCCCTCAAACAAATGTCTTTCTTTTTCTATGTTTGCCTCAGTATCAGTGCTAATGCTTTTTGCAAGTCGCTGTGTTTCAGTGCTAATGCTTTTTGCAAGTCGCTGTGTTGACGTCTGTTTTGCACTTATTTTTACTTCTTGTTTCCTATCACTTTGTCATCAGTTCATGTACTGACATCCCTTACAGTTTTGAATTTCTGTTGCCCTATTATTGGAAAGTACAGTTGTGTACACTTACCATAAATGTAGATGTTCGAGTGTATTCACTGATGCAGTCATTACATTTGGGTTATCTGCTTGCAGGTAGCCCTCAGTCGGCCTGATTAACAAAGTCTTGGGTCCTGCATCCGTTGCTGTCCCTTCTTCCATGACGTCAGGTCGTCAGGGGTATAAAACATGCAGCCGACGCCATTACATCAGTTTTTCTCGCCCCAGATTTCAGGTGCCCCCCTAATGGGAAGCAATTAAATATAAAAGTACAAAGATATACCTCCAACACAAAAGCAAATACACCAAAAAGGTTTTTAAGCATAGTAAAGGAAAGTAGAGGTATAGCCAAAAGAAGTTAGGGGGCTGGAGGGAGGGTAACCAGGACTGCAACAGTGAATACACTCGAACATCTACATTTATGGTAAGTGTACACAACTATACTATGTTCTTCGTGTTTCACTGTTGCAGTCATTACATTTGGGTAGATTCCCAAGACTATGGTTGGGAGAAGGAATTTAGATAGCATTAGGGCCAGCTATAAGGCCCTGCAAGACTGCAGTGGCAAAGCCAGCTCTGGATTTAGAGAAAATTGGCAAATGATAATGTTTGGTGAAAGTATGTACAGAACTCCAGGTAGCAGCTTCTAGGATGTCCCTGGTAGGGACGCCTCTGAGAAAGGCTGTAGAGGTAGATGCAGCCCTGGTGGATTGAGGTCTGATCCCTTGGGGGATAGGTTTTCCATGGTGCTTATAGCAGAAATGAATGCAATGGCTTATCCATTTAGAAATGGTTTGCTTTGAAATAGCCTTCCCCTCTGCCCCTGCAGCAAATGCCACCAGCAGTTGTTCAGATTTCCTTTGAGGTTTAGTCCTGTCCAAGTAGAATCTAAGTTGTCTGTGCACATCTAAGGAATGCAGTATCTGTTCCCCTTTATTCTGTGGATTGGGAAAGAAGGTTGGCAAATGAATGGACTGATTAAAAGCCACACTGGATACCACCTTGGGCATGAAGGATGGATTGGTTCTGAGGGACACCCTGTTCGCATGAAAGATGATGAAAGGCTCCACTGCCATAAGGGCCTGTAATTCAGATACCCTTCTAGCTGAAGTGATTGCTAAAAGGAAAGCTGTTTTCCATGAAAGAAATTTTAAGTCTGCAGTAGCAGCTGGCTCAAAAGGAGGTAGAGTGAGTTTCTCCAAGACAAAGTTAAGGTCCCAGGCTGGGGTTGGAGCTCTCATGGGTGGTCTCAAATTTTTCGCCCCTCTGAGGAACTGCTTGAGCAGTGGATGAGAGAAGAGGGGAGGTTCTGTGTTATAATGAGCCGAAATGGCTGAGGCGTGGATTTTAATGGAGGGAAAAGACAGGCCCTTGTGAAGCATCTCAGTTAAGTATTGTAAAATCCGAGGTAAATTGGGCACTGCTGTGCTCATCCCTTGAGATTGGTTCCAGGCACAGAATCTTTTCCATTTTTCAGCATAGGATTTTCTAGTACTAGGCCGCCTTGCCTCTAAAATGATATCCATCACAGGTTTGCTGAGGGATGTTAAACGAGAGATTAAGTAATTAGCCAGGCTGCAAGGTTCAGTGTTAGAAGCGGAGGGTGCAGAAACTGGTTCTCCTGCTGAGAAAGCAGGGAAGGAGTCTGAGGCAGGTGCCATGGAGATAATTGTGACAAACTGCGCAGGAGTAGTTACCAGTGTTGGCGCGGCCAGTCTGGAGCAATCAAAATCATCCTTGGTTTGTCCTGTTTGATTTTTAGTAGTACTTTGGAGAGCAGAGGTAGAGGGGGGAAGGTATAGACTGATAGATTTTTCCAGCTGAAGGACAGAGCATCCACTTTCCAAGCTTGTTTGTGGGAAGTCCTTGTGCAAAATTTGTCCAATTGGTAGTTCTGGGGAGAGGCAAACAGGTCTATATCTGGGCTCCCCCATTTGCTTGTCAACATGTTGAAAATCCTTGGTTCCAGTTTCCACTCGTGTGGGTCCATGAGGTTTCTGCTTAGTCTGTCTGCCAGTGTATTTAATTTTCCTGGCAGGAATTGAGCTTGTAGGTGCACTTGGTAGCTTAAGGCCGTGTTCCACAATGCCATGGCTAGTCTGCAGATGGTAGGTAAGAATGTGTACCCCCCCTTGCTTGTTTACGTACCACATAACAGTGGTGTTGTCCGTCTTTACCATTAGTTGTCCCGGAAGAATGTGGTCCTTGAAGGCTCTCACAGCATTCTGTACAGCTAACATTTCTTTTTGATTGATATGCAGGTCCATTTGACTTGGGTTCCATTTGCCCTGAATGCACTTCCCTGCCAGGTGAGCCCCCCATGCATAGTCTGATGCATCTGTTAGGGTTTGGGTGGCAGGGGGTGGTGTGAAAGGTAGTCCCTTGTTTTGGTGGCAGGCCTCTGCCCACCAAAGGAACTCTAGGCGTAGGCAAGGTATGATAGGAATCATTGTTTCTAGGTATTGAGAATGCTGACACCATAGGCTTTTTAGATACCACTGTAGTTTCCTCATATGCAGTCTTGCATATGGAATTAGAAGAATGCAGGAGGCCATGAACCCCAAGGCTTGCAATATTTGTCTTGCAGATAGCAGGGTTTTTGTGGCCACTTGTTTGAAGTAGGTTGTCAAATGAATTTGTTTCTCTGGCGTGAGATAAGCCATCTGGGAAGTTGTATTCAAGCATGCTCCCAGGAATATAATTTGTTGACAGGGTACCAGGTGTGATTTCTTTTCATTTATGGTGTGCCCCAGACAAGTCAGAACCCCTTTTACAAAGGCCAGATGATTCAAAAGTATGTCCTGGCTTCCTGCTTGAATTAGACAATCGTCCAGGTATGGGTATATTTGAATATTTCTTTGCCTGCAAAATGCAATAACTGGAGCTAGGCACTTTGTGAATACCCTGGGCGCAGTAGATAAGCCAAAGGGCAGTGCAGAGAACTGATAGTGTGTGTAGCCTGCTTTGAAGCATAGGTATCTTCTGCAAGATTCCCTGATTGGGATGTGCAGGTATGCTTCTTTTAAATCTAGTGTTGCCAACCAGGCATCTTTGCCTAGCATAGGAAGTAATTGGTGAAGAGTCAGCATCTTGAATTTTGAAATCTCCAAAAAGGTGTTTAGAGCAGACAGGTCCAGGATAGGACGCCATGAATTGTCTTTTCTGGGTACCAGGAAAAGTCTTGAGTAGAAACCTTGTCCCCCTTTTCCTCTTCTGGTACCATTTGAATAGCCCCCATGCTTAAGAGAGAAAGTACTTGTTTTTGGGCCTCTGCCCACTGATTTAGGGGTAGGTCCAGCCACCCACTTGGTGTTGGCAACGTGTGGAAGTGAAATCTGTATCCCCTGGGACACTATATTTAAAACCCATTTGTCTTGGGTAATGGGTTCCCAATTCTTTGCATGAAGAGCAATCTTTCCCCCCAAAGGGGCAGTCAGTTGATAAGTGCTTGGAACTTTTAAAAGGAAGTCATTGAGACAGTTTACCATAGGGGGGAGTCTTATTATTCCCACATTTGGAAGTGGACCCCCCCTCCCCCACTGCTTAGTTCTGTGTGTCCCTTGGGACTGAAACCTGGGATTTTTGGTGTGTCTGGGTTTGGCTTGAGAAGACCTGGAAGGGGCTGGAAAGGACCAATTCTTAGAGGGCCAGTGCCTACTAAATATAGGAGGCTGAACTTGTAAAAAATCTTTAACAGTTTGCATAGATTTAGCTTTATCTTCCAAGAACTTCCTCAGCCTTGTTGCCAAACAGGTGGCCCTGATTTAAAGGAGCATCCAATAATTGAGCTTTAACATGATCAGGCAAAGATTGCTCCTTAAGCCAAGCATGCCTTCTCTGCACAGACCCAGTAACAGCAGCCCTGCAAGAGGACTCTAATGAATCAAAACCACATTGCAAAGTATGTTTTCCAACTTGTTCAAGCAGAATGCATTATATCCTGTAATTCTTTATGTTCCACACAGTCAGGAATCAACATAATTTTCTGTTTAAGCAGTCCAATAACATGTTGCTGATACTTTAACATATGAAACTGGCAGTTTAAAGCCCAAGGTTGCAGAAGTATAAACCTTCTTACCCCATCTATCCAGCGCCCTGGAGTTTCTACCAGAAGGGGTAAGATTTTTAGCAGTAGAAGCCTTAATGCCCTTGGGCCCCTATGAAATAGTCTCTGGATCTGCAACAGAATTTTTGAAAAGGAACTTGTGGGACTCAGGGACCGTGTAGTATCTGTCAGGTTTTCTGAGAGCAGGAGGCAGGGAATCAGGGGCTAAACTAGATTCCGAAAAAGCATCAACAATGTCTAGTACAGGAGGAATAGCTAAAGGCCTATGCTGAGGTAGGAGAAGGAAATCCCTACGCCTCTTTTTTGAATCAGAAAAATCCTGGCTTTCCCAGTGGAAATGCTCCCTTAGAGTATGTATGGTTTCCCCAAAGGAAAAATTATCAGGAGGGGAAGCAGGAGGAATAGAGTCCTCTGCATCAGAATCTTCATAAGTAGACAAGGGCAAATCCATATCATCAGAAGAATCAGAAAAAACAGAATCCTGATCAGAAGATTCATAATCAACTTCAGACCTAGGCCTCTTGGGGGGGGGGGGTTGGCTACCTCTAATTAGAGTTATTAGATCTTCGGCCATTCTTATAATTTGTTTTTTAGGCATAGAAGCCTGAGCATGTGGCCTGGGCGTCGTTTTTTTAGGCATGGATCGAGATTTAGGGCTAAGTAAAGAAGGAGGCGTCAGTTTAATATGCAAGTCTATAGGCCTGAATACACCCTCAGATGCCAGTGCCTGCACAGCGGCTCCGGACCCATCCAAGGTAGAGATATTAGCGGGTTCCATAGTTGAAGCATCTCGCGGCATACTGGACTCCGAATGGGTCTCAGTAGAGGCCTGTGAATCAGAAGTAGCGGGTATCAGGGGCTGTGAAAGCACCTCACTGAGCACCGGTGAACTGGCGACTGGCTTAGGAGAAGCGTCGTCGTCAGTTTTGGACCTCGGCAGCCTGCCTCTATCTTTATCTTTCCATTTTTTGGAATCCCGGTAGTCGGATGGCTAACCGATGACTTTTCTGGATAATTAAACGGAGAACCAAAATATTTAGAGGCGAAAATATACCGACGACAGATAGTGCACTGATTAAATAAAGCATAAAACCGACAGCAAGGTATGTCGTGGTCAGGGCCTAGGCAAGGAATACAGTATGAATGAAAATCTTTATGAGGTATTTGCTTTCCACAAGTAATGCAATTATTAATTTTTACTGACATCGATAAGGAGCGAGAAAAAGTTTCCCCAATGGGGTACTTAGCTTTAGTTGAAGACTTCGGTTCTGAAACTCAAAAATGAAAATTTCAGGAGTCGGCCGACCGGCACTTGCGAACTGCTTTTGCTTGAGGCACCGCATGGCAAGAAAGACTGATGCAATGGCGTCGGCTGCATGTTTTATACCCCTGATGACCTGACGTCATGGAAGAAGGGACAGCAACAGATGCAGGACCCAAGACTTTGTTAATCAGGCCAACTGAGAGCTCCCTGCAAGCAGATAACCCAAATGTAATGACTGCAACAGTGAAACACGAAGAACATCATCATCCTTCTAATAATGGTATCCACTACCAAATTCTGTCTCCTGTTGTAGATTCTATGCCAGCTCATTTCTTCTGGTCTTGATTTTGAATCTCCATGTAAATGTCACTACCATGATTTCCACAACCTGCATTCTTATATTTAATAGTTATCAGCTTTCCACACTATTTCTACTAATTTTTCGTCTTTCCACATAGTGCTTTAAAATGGGGAAACTCTTTTTTGTAATGGGTTATAGCCACAGGATTTAACAATTTTTTCAAGAACTGTCAATTTCTGGACACCTGAATTTCTTTTAAGTGGATATATTATTCTCTGTCATCGTGAATGTATATTATCTCCCCTTTCTGACTGTTACTTATTTTATGCTAACATATTAGGGAAAGCTATACAATGGAAACCAAATGTGTAGAGCTTGCATCTCAATTCCTTTTTAAATACAGTACATTTTATTGCAGTGGTTGACACACACAATGACAGAGATGGTTCAATCATACTAGATGTAGTCCTATCCTCTACATACATACATACATACATACTAATCTAAATCACATATTTTAGTGTTTACATTTCTACTGGCAGTGTTTTATTTTGTATTAGAAACAGAGAACTTAGAAATATGCCTACTCCTTCAACGTTTGTAACAAATTTTCTTTAAAAACAGACAATTAATTTCTAAATATAATACCTTCCTAGGGATCAATCTGCAGTACCAGTTTTCTTATTTTTCTTCTCAAAGCTCTTTCAGTCCTATCTATGAATAAAACCATAACTTTCAACCTTCCATGTCCAAAATGAGGAACATTAGCCCTCATAATGTGGAACAAATGGGTAAAATGTGAACACCTACTAATGGCTTACTTACAACTTCAACTAGGAAGGTCATAAGATAATTAAAATATGCTGGTTTCACTTATAAGGAAGATCTTTTAATGAATTAATATGATTAATTTCTATTTACAATGGATTTCACTTAAACAAATTCCTAACACTGAATGTGTGAAAAATTCTTTCAATGTGGAACTTTGAGGGAACTTCGAGGAACATGAACTTTTTAAGACCCCAAATGAGGTACATTCCTCATAATGAGGTACACTTGAGAGGTATGAATAAAACTTCCAATCTGGTCATTTTACTGTTGCTACCAAATTCAAACCAAAGCTTTAAAATAGCTTTTGACTGTTAATACTTGTACATCAAAGGGTATACCAGCACTCAGAAAAAGTTATTTCTTAAGTTTATCTTTGTCCACGAAAGTTGTCCCATTCATGTCCACATATATTTTAAGTATTTTTCAAGTCAGCTAGGAGTCTTGTCCAGTTTGCTCAGCTGCAGTTGTCTATAATGGTATATCGCTTGAATGTCATTAAATAGCTATGTCTGTACCTCCCTGGTTAATTTCTTCCTAGGTGACACAGTCTTTCAGATGGAAATTATCCAAGTTAACAAAATCAGCTGCTGTAGCTTTACCATCTTTTGGTCAGTCCTCACCTACAAATCCATGATTTTCCCCATGTCTATAGACAGAAGTTAAACCATCCCAAAAAAGAAATATGTAATCACCATAATGTTCCATCTGTGTTGCCGATTTTCATACATTCTTCATGAATGGGAGTCTGTTTCAATCCTCAAAACCGGCTCGGCCGTTATACAGCTCACGCCAACCAAAAATTCTTGAGCTAAGAATCTACCCAAAATTCTCCTCTCTCCATTATCTCAGATCAAGTTTTCAGATAACAGCAAGAGTATACACAGTAATTGTAAGTAGAAACAATGTCCAAGATAAAAACCCTATAACAACCCAGGACAAGGGTTTGATCCCCAAGGAACCTGCAGGAGGGGGAAGGTGGGTGGGATGTCAAGAATGAACGAAGATCGACAACACAGATGGAATGTTATGGAGAGTACATAACTTCTTTATCTGAATATTTATTATTTATAAATAAATGGAATCTGAGGGTCATGCTGCTCGGCATTAGAAGTCTAAATCTCAAGATGCACTTGTTCAAAGCACTCCTCAAAATGGAGAACATCGACATTTGTGCTGTAATAGAGAACTGATTTAAAGCAGCAGAAAGCACCCCTGCGCTACCAGGCTCTAACTAATTCCACACCTTTTGGCCCCAGAACATGGACCGAAACTCCAAAAGTGGTGGTGTCTCCATATTCATAAAGGATATGAACACCTCCAGACTAGTAGCCCAACATAACACATCTGAGATACTTCAGGTATAACTAACAGTGGTTAAGACGGCGATTCAGGTCATAGCCTGCTACAGGTTCCTAACCATGTCCCAGGACTCTCACTCCATGTTCCTAAGCAGCCTGGAAAGTATTAAGGTCCAACCCAACACTCTCATACTAGGTGACTTCAACTACCCCTCCATCAAATGGGAAAACTACTCATGCACCAATACACTGGCCCAATGCTTCCTGGAGTTCATCAATTCCAATCTCCTGGACCAGCCCCACTACAGGAAGCAACATCCTTGACCTGATTATTACTAACATGGGCAACTGTTGCTCTACACCAATAGTCAATTCCTCCCTAGTTAGATCTGACCATAAACTAATCCCCATGGAAATCCACATCTCACCCACACCCCCTGCAAAGTTATCCACCATGAAAAACTTCTCCAAAGCTGACTTTGGGCTCCTAAAAATAGAGGTGGCTAACTTCACTGCACCCATGTCAATGGAAAATAAATGCATGACTGCCGAATCATACACCAATGCACTCTACGAACATGTACATAAATGCATGGAACTAGCCTAGCCATACCCAACAAAACCAAGACGCTCTCCTCCATAAAAAGGAAGCCAATTTGGTGTTCCCCTGAAATTAATAAACTCTACAACAGAAGGAAGAAACTGTTGCAGGAAAAGGGAAAGTCCCAAGACTGGAAAAAGTCCCTTATTAGCCTCAACAAAAAGTTAGATCCCTCATCAAACCTCTAAAGCCAGCTATGAAGGCAGAATTGCGGCACACACTAAAAACAACTACTAAGCCTTCTATAGTTATATCAAGAATCTCCACAGCAATACCCAGGTTTGCTCTGAGTTACTGGACAATGGTACCTCCTATACTGAGCCAACAGATATTGCCAACAAACTTGCTGACAGATTCAGTGGCAACTTTACCCCTCTCTTTCCCTAAAGTACCAATCCCAATACCAGAGGAATGCCAGGCACCCAGTATTACTGCAGTACAGGTTAAAGCTGCATTGTCCAAGGCCAAGAATACAGCTTCCATGGGACCCGACAATATGCCTGGATGTGTTCTACAGGAACTACAAAGTAAACTGGCACCACATCTGTGTGCCCTGTTCAATCACAGCCTCATCTCAGGCTTTGTCCCTACCAAATGGCGCACTGCTACAGTCATCCCTCTCCATAAAGGGGGAGCAACTACAGACACTAGGAATTATCGCCCCATTAGCCTGATGAGTCTAATATGTAAGGCTATGGAGCACATCATCATGGACCTAATTAACAAGGATATAAGGAATCTCCAAACTCTAGATCCCACACAATTTGGTTTTGTGAAAGGTAGCTCATGCTTGCTCAACCAGGTTGACTTCTTTGAGTCAGTCACCAGAGCTGTGGATGAGGGCAGTGCAGTTCAAACAGCCTACCTCGATCTGGCCAAGGCCTTTGATACCATCCCCCACTCTGAAAACATTGATAAACTCCCCAAACTAGGCATCAACCTCTATAACACTAGAATGGTTGCAAACTGGCTCACAGATAGGACTCACAGTGTGAAAGTAGTGAACTCCAAGTCAGACTGCTGACCAGTCACGAGAAGAGTCCCACAGGGATCGGTCCTGGGTCCTCTCCTGTTTGGCATCTACTTCTCAGAAGTTCAGACCAACATGCAGGGACTCTGGCTGACCAAGTCTGCAGACAACTGTAAGCTGGGAGCCATTATTAACTCCCCAAGTGATGTAGCCATTCTACAGAAAGGCCTCACTGAGACCCATGACTGGTGTCAAAACCATGGCGTTAGGCTTAATGCCAAAAAATGCGGTGTCATCCTCCTTGGGAAAAACTCATTACCACATTGATGGGAACAATGAACACTGAAAGCGTTATAAGAGATCTGGGGACATGGGTTCACAGCAACCTCTCCTTCAACCACACATTGTCACTGTGGTCAGAAAGTACTTCTATGTGGCACATATCATTACCAAGGGTTTTGCATCCAGGAAGAAAGAGGTCATCATCTCTCTCTACTCTTCCCTCATTAGGCCAATCATCGAGTACAATGCCCCATTTGGCATGTACCTTACTAAACACATGCAACAGCTGGAAAGGCCACAAAAGTACCTCACGAAGAGGATCCTAGGCCTTAAACACATGTTCTACATGGACAAACTCCAGCTATTCTCTGTCTCATATCGTCTACTAAGAGGTGATCTCTGCTTGACTTACAAAGCCATGTCTGAACCAGCTCTGTTAGAAATGCTACATCTAAAGAAATCCCAATCCCTCCGCACCACATGCTCCAGAGACCTCAACCTCATTACCGCAATCAACAGAACATACTGGAGGGATAGGTTCATAACCCAGAGACTACCCATGCTCTGGAACAGACTTCCCATACATGTCAAGCAGAGCACCTCACTGACCCTCTTCAAGAGAAATCTTGATGAGTGGATGGGAAATAGAAAGTTCACCCAGGGATCACTGCAGTGGCTCTACTTGATAGAGGTACTGGGAACTAATGTTGGGCGGCACGATGCCAGGGCACTTCTATGGGCTAGGCTTGCAAAGGCTCTAGGGCCATTAGCCTAGTACAAACCTATGAACCTATGTTGTCAATCTTCATTCATTCTTGATGAATGGGACAGAGTCCCCAGCTACTTTAGTTTCTGGGTGGCATTATGGAAGGATATTCCCGAGAACCACAGAGCCAAAGGATGTTCTTCCCCTGGAGACCATATCCACTTTATAATGAATGATAAAAGGTATGAGGTGTTGCCAAAGTTGCAGCTGCACAAATTTTGTCCATAGAAGCTTTTGAATGAAAAACGGCTGATTTGGCAACTGATCTGGTTGAATGCGCTTTAACAGGTGCAGGTAACTTATGGTTAAGTATGTCCATAAATAAAAGGTAACACAATCTCTCAGCCATTTAAATAAGGTCTCTTTTGATGCAGCTTGTCCAAACGTTGGACCAGAAAAGGAAATGAACATTTGATCTGATTTTCTAAATTTTTTAGTCTTGTTCAGGTAAAACCACAATTGCCTATGCACGTCCAGCAAGTGTAACCAATATTCATCTTTGTTGGAAAACTTGGGGAAAAAAACTGGTAATTCAACAGTTTGATTAATACTGGATTCAGAGACCACCTTAGGAAGGAAAGAAGGGTTAGTTCTCAATAACACCCCATCTTTATGAAAGATGATAACAGGAGGGCTTCGCACATAATGCCTGGATCTCAGAGACTCTTCTGGTGGAATTGATGGCTACAAGAAAAAGAGTTTTCCAGGAAAGGAATTTAAGATGGCAAGTAACTGCTGGTTCAAATGGTGGTAGTACTAAAGACTGCAAAACCAAGGTGAGATTCTGTGGAGCTACAAGTTCTTTGAACAGGGGTTTTAGTCATAGAGCAACTTATGAGAAAAACCTTGCACAGGCGATGGGAAATTAGAAGATGATCATCAAAGATGTTATGAAAATTGGAAATGGCTGCTAAGTGGACTCTAATACTGGAAGCTGAAGCTCCTTGGTCAAACAGAGTGGCTAAAAATTGCAAAACCTTTTCAACAGGTGCCAAAAATAGATCTAAATTGTTTTCAGAGACCCAAAATGAAAATCTCTTCCATTTAATGGAGTACAGTCTCCCGGTGGAAGGCCTATGGGAGGACAGAAGAATCTTTTGTACTAGGGAAGTTATATTATACTGCCTGGCAATTAACGGAATTGGAGGAACCAAGCTGTGAGCTTGAGAGAGCGTAGATCGGGGTGCACCAATCCCTGCGGGTCTGGGACTGGGTCCAGACTCCACAGCTGGTGAATCAAGTTAGGCCATAGAAAGGGAAAAGTACAGTTTTGTACCTACCATAAATGTAGATGTCCGAACTGGATAGCATCTGCAGTCATAACAAATGGGTTGTCCTGTCGTCAGGCAGCCCTTCGGTCGGCCGGATTCCAAAGTCTGGGTCCGGCTTCGGCTGATGTCGCACTTCACCCGACGTCATCTCTGCTGGTCTTCGGCTATAAAGGCATCAGCCGACGCCATTTTCCTCAGTGTTTCTTGCCCCAGATGCCAGTTGCCCTCTTGGAAGGCTAAATTTTGGATAAATGCCAATGTTTCCAAAAAGGTAGAAGGCAAACACAAAAATAAGCATGTATGTACATATATACAAACAAATACACCATAAGAGACTCCCCAGCTAGCTATTAGGAGGGTAAATACCCTAGGAGTACCACAGAGGGAAGGAGGGGGTAATCCTGACTGCAGATGCTATCCAGTTCGGACATCTACATTTATGGTAGGTACAAAACTGTACTATGTCCTTCATGGATGCATCTGCAGTCATAACAAATGGGTAGAATACCATAGCCAAACTAGGGGAGGAGGAATAAAATTATGGTGTAGTTAGGATCCCTTGCAGTACAGCAGTGGCAAACCCTGCTCGGGATCTAGAATATAGAGGTAAATTATAATGCTTGGCAAATGTATGCACGGAGGTCCAAGTAGCCGCCTCAATAATGTCCTTGGTTGCCACTCCTCGTGAAGAAAGCTGTGGTAGTGGCTGTAGCCCTTGTAGAATGAGGTCTTATGTTCTGTGGAATTGGTTTTCCATGGTAGAAGTAACAGAATCTTATGCAATTTCCTATCCATTTGGAGATTGTCTGTTTGGAAATTGCTTTTCCTTCCCTTCCTGTTGCATAGGCTACAAAAAGCTGGTCAGTTTTTCTGTTACTTTTGGTTCTGTCCAGGTAGTAGCGTAACTGTCTATGTACATCCAAGATATGCAGCATTCTTTCACCTCTGTTTTGTGGATTGGGAAAGAAGGTAGGTAGGTGGATTGCCTGGTTTAAAGACACTCTGGATACCACCTTAGGCATAAATGTAGGATTAGTTCTCATGGACACCCTATCTTGATGGAAGATTAGGAAGGGTTGCACTGCCATTAAGGCCTGTAGTTCCGAAACCCTCCTTGCTGAGGTAATAGCCAGTAGGAAAGCAGTTTTCCATGACAGGTGTTGTAGATCTGCTGTTGCTGCTGGTTCAAACGGAGGGAGTGTCAACTTTTCTAGCACAAAGTTCAAGTCCCATGCTGGTAATGGTGGTTTCCTAGGAGGTTTTACATTCTTGATCCCTCTGAGGAACTGCCTGAGTAGAGGATGTGAAAAGACAGGAGGATCAAAGCTGTATTCTGCTGAAATAGCTGATGCATGTATCTTGATGGAGGAATAGGACAGGCCGGTATGTAGAAGCTCTGCCAAGTACTCCAGAATGTTAGCAATATCTATGTTCGACACATCTTTTCCTCTTTCAGTACTCCAAATGACAAACCTTTTCCATTTTCCTGCATAGTTCCTTCTTGTTGAAGGTCTGCGGGCTTCAAGGATAATGTCTTTAACCCTTTGGGAAAGGTCTGGGTTAGTTGCTGCTATGTGATGTTCCAGGCAGTCAGTTGCAAGGTTTTTAGGTTTGGATGCATGATGTTGTAGTTGTTCTGAGTTAACATCAAAGGCATCAGGGGTATTGACCACATTTTCTCCCTAGACATGCTCCTCAGCAATGGGTACCAGTGTTGTCTTGGCCAGTTCAGAGCTATCAGAATTATCCTTGGACGTTCCTCTTTGATTTTCAGTAGTACCTTGTGCATCAAGGGAAGAGGTGGAAATGCATATGCTGTCAGGCCTTTCCAGCTGAAGGATAGAGAGTCCACCTTCCATGCAAGTGGGTGGAATGTCCTTGTGCAGAATTTTTGAGCTGGTGATTGAGTGGGGAAGCGAATAGATCTATTTGTGGCATTCCCCATTTCTTTGTGATGGCCTTGAAGATGTCCGGGTGTAGCATCCATTCGTGAGCATCCGAGGTGGTTCTGCTTAAAATGTCTGCTAGGGTGTTCTCTTTTCCCGGTACAAATATTGCCTGTAACTGGATGTTGTAGCTGAGAGCCAGATTCCAAAGGTCCAAAGTCATTCTGCATGGGGGTATGAATGAGTGCCTCCCTGTTTGTTGATGTACCACATGACTGTGGTGTTGTCTGTCCTTATCATCAAATGGCCTTCTTTGAGGAATGGTCTGAATTTGGATTGCCAGTTTTACTGCCAGCATTTCTTTTGGTTTATGTGTAGGTGCAGCTGGTCCTGAGTCCACAGTCCTTGTAATGCATTTGTCCAGCATGTGCGCCCCCATCCTAGGTCTGAGGCCGTTGTGATGGTTTGGCTTGCTCGAAAGTTGTGGAAGGGTAAGCCTGGGTTTGACTGGCATGCTTGAGCCCACCATAGGAACTCCTGTTTTAGGCATGGGATTAGTGGTATTTCTGTTTCTAAGCTGTGCCTGTGTTGAGACCATAAATTCTTTAGGTACCACTGTAGCTTTCTCATATGCAGTCTGGCATGTGGGACCAAGATTATGCATGATGCCATGAAGCCCAAGGCCTGCAGAACTTTTCTTGCTGTTAGTTTGTTCTGCTTTGTTAATGCCAAGAAGTAAAGAGGAGCTCTTTTGTTTTTCTGCAGTTAGGAATGCCATTTGTTTTACTGTGTCCAATTCGTGCCCAAGAATGTTCTTGTTTGGGATGGTATCAGCCTTGACTTTTGTAAATTGACTGTGTATCCCAGGGCTTGTAGCAAGTAAATGACCCTTTGTAAATCTGTTGTCAGCTTGCTTTTGTTGTCCGCTTGTAACAGGCAGTCGTCCAGGTATGGATAAATTTGGATTCCCTGTAGTCTGCAGTGAGCGATTACTGATGCCAGGCATTTTGTGAATACTCTGGGCGCAGTAGATAAGCCAAAGGGCAATGCTGAGAATTGATAATGCTCTGATCCTGCAAGAAATCTGAGGTATCTTCTGCAATTTGGTCGAATGGGGACGTGCAGGTATGCCTCCTTGAGATCTAGAGTTACCAGCCAACACTCCTTGCCCAGCATGGGAAGAAGTTGCTGTAGGGTCAGCATTTTGAATTTTGGGACAATGATGTGTGTGTTTAAGATGGACAGGTCGAGAATTGGTCTCCAGCTTTTCTCTTTTCTTGGCACTAGGAAGAGTCTGGAGTAGAATCCTTTGCCCTGTTCTGTTATTGGTACTCTTTCCACAGCTCTCATCTTTGTTAGTTCCGCTATCTGCTGCAGAGCTTCTATTTTTTGATTTGGAGGCAGGTTTGGCATTCCTCTTTTTACTGGTAAGGTGTGGAAGTGGAACCGTAGCCTTGGTGTATGGTTTGGAAAATCCACTTGTCTTTTGTGATATAGTGCCAATTTTTCGAAAATAAGGCTAAATTTCCGCCTAATGGTGCTGCTATTTGCTCCCTGGTAGGCGGAGTCAGAGCCAAGTCACTGTGATTGTCCTGTTGCAGTGGCAGTGGTTGTGTCTGTGCCTCGGTTATTGCCTTGCCACTGTCGTCCTCTGTAGGTACCTCCTCTGGATTGATTTCTGCCCCTAGCGCCTATTCCTGCCCCTTTGGGATCTTGTGGAGTCAGGAAAGGACCAATTTTTGGCAGGCCAGTTCCTGCTAAACCTTGGGGGCTGAACCTGTAAGAAATCTTTAACTGTTTGTACAGATTTTGCCTTTTCTTCCATTTTCTTCATTACCTGCTGGGCAGGTTCCCCAAATAGACTGGCCTTATCCATAGGAGCATCTAATAGCTTTGCTTTAACATGATCCGGTAAGACCTGTTCTTTCAACCATGCATGCCTTTTTATCACTGTGCCAGTCATGGCTGATCTAAATGAAGCCTCCAGTGCATCATAGCCACATTTGAAGGAATGGTTACTAACCTGTTGGATGTTATTCACCATTTCTAATACATATTTCTTATCTAAAGATTCATCAGAGGACAGTTTTTTAGTTAACTGATCAAGCATAAACTCTTGGTATTGGATCATGTGAAACTGACAGTTTAAAGCTCTAGCTGAGAGAGTAGCAGAGGTGTAAACTTTTTTCCCCCATCTCTCTAAGGATCTGGATTCCCTTTCAGAGGGAATAGGGTTTTTTGCTGTGGTCGAGGCTACTGCCTTAGGCCCCTGGGATATAGTTTCGGGTCTGCAAGTGGGGCCTTGTATAGGTGGTGATGAGTGTCTGGCACCCTGTAAAATCTATCTGGTTTGGCAGGGGCTGGAGGTAAAGAATCAGGTGCAGTGCAGACATCATTAAATGCATCGTCCACAACAGGCAGAACAGGAGGTATAGCTAAGGGCCTATGTTGTGGCAAGTGCAGAAAAGTCCTAAGCCTTTTCTTGAATCTGAGAAATCTTGTCCCTGCCATTGGAATTGTTCTCTCATGGCATGTAAGGTTTCCCCAAAGGAAAATTCCTCTGGTGGAGAGGCAGCTGGAATGGATTCTTCAGCATCGGAATCTTCATAAGTGGAAAAAGGAGCCTCTGGCTGGTCTGTAATGTCTGAGTCATCCGCAGAATCGTCAGAGGACACTGGCTCGGGGGCTCTGCTCTAGGTCTCTTTTCTGGGGGCTGAGAGGCCCTGTCTGGTTGAGATTGGGATCCCCTAATTAAGGATATTAAATCTTCTGCCAGAGTAAGCATTTGTGAACTAGAAGTGGGCCTGTGAGAGGGGGTTTAACAGGCACTGATTTAGCAGATTTGGCTGCTTTAGCCCTGGCAAAGGCCTTAATAGACATGGCTGCAGGAGGCCTAGCAGCACCACGTGCTGGGGTAGAGACATCCAAAGGGATGGTGTCTGATAAATCACTAGGAACCACAGTTGTAGGCAAAATTTCTGAGGCCGATTCAGGTAAGGTAGCAGGAGCCTCAGTAGTAGTCATGGATTCGGCTGAAAATTGACCAGTTTTCTCGGTTTCGGCCGAAACCGAGACACTCATGACTTGCTTAACCGTGGTTTCGGCCGAAACCACGGACCGCGAGTGTTGGTCTTTTTCTTTGCGTTTTTTAACAATTTGGGAAGTCGGAGGATCCGACGGCATAATGTACGCAAAATCTGAGCCGAAAAACTGTTCAGCAAACTCCGACCGACGCCTAAGCGTTCGTCGGTTGAAGGAAGCACAGGCCGAACAGGCTGCTACGTTGTGGTCTGGGCCTAAGCAAGGCAAACAGTAAGAGTGGAAATCTTTATGAGGTATTTGTTTCCCACAAGTTAAACAGTTATTGACTTTTTCTGACATCGGCTGAGGCAAGAAAGAGTCCCCAACGGGTACTTAGCTTTTTAGAAGTCTTCGAAGTAGTATTCGGTAGTAGTAATCTCTGGATCTGACCGACCGGCACTTGCGAACAGCTTCTGCTTCAGGCGCCACGCGGCAAGAAAGACTGAGGAAAATGGCGTCGGCTGATGCCTTTATACCTGAAGACCAGCAGAGATGACGTCGGGTGAAGTGCGACATCAGCCGAAGCCGGACCCAGACTATGGAATCCGGCCGACCGAAGGGCTGCCTGACGACAGGACAACCCATTTGTTATGACTGCAGATGCATCCATGAAGGACATCCACATTTTCCTGGGCCAGAAGGGTGCAATGAGAATCACCTTGTTTCACAACCTTTAGGTTTTTTTTAGGAAGAGGGGTATGAGAGGAAATGGAGGAAAAGCATAAAGAAGACCCAAGAGCCAATTGAGAAAGAGAGTGTCTCTCAGGGACTCCCCCGAGGGGGGATTAGGACAAAGTAGCTGCTGCACTTGTTGCTCGTTGCGGAGGCAAAGAGGTCTCAGCAAGGCTGGCTCCATCGGCAAAAGATTTATTTCACCACTTTGGGATTGAGAGACCACCCGTGAAGCAGTAGAATGTGTCTGCTCAACTTGTTCGCTATCATGCTGGAACTCCCCAGGATGTGTGTTGCCACAAGAAAGTGGTTGGTATCATTAACAAACTCTGAGAGCTTCCCGGCAAAGGGGGTAGTATTTGGTTCCCTCTTGTTTCTTGATATACCATACCACTGACAACATATGTTGTCTGCATGGAATGCAGCTGTTCCCAGAGGGAGAGTAGAGTGAAAAGCTTGCAAAGCTAGGAGCCATGCCCTCATTTCTAGGACATTGATGTGCAAGTTGGCCTCTTGTGGAGACCAAGTGCCTTGGACCGTTCTTCACAGAGGTGTCTGTGGTCACTGTGGCCTTGGGTTGCGGGAGAACAAAAGGATGGCCTATTAGGATTTCTTTGACTGCATCCACCAGGACAGAACATTTTTGCCATGTCCTGTAATTAAGATTGGGTGAGTCCTCAGATGAGACCCATTGGGAGCCCAGAAGCCATTGAAGTATGCTCATGTGAAATCTTGCCAATGGGACTAAGGTGATTGCCACTGTCATAGATCCTAGGGCTTGGAGAATGAGTACAGTGGGCACTGTTTTTTACCTAAAAATGATGTACTTGAAAACCTTATCTTTTGGAGCCTGTGAAAGGGTAGCGAAGCTATACACAAAACTTTGCTGAGGCAGGCTCCTATGAATTCTAGGTCCTGAGTGGGAGACAGCTGTGACTTTTTGTAGTTGACTCTTACGCCCAGGGCACTGAACAAGCGTGTGATGAAGTCTGTGGCTTGCAGCAGGAGATGCCTGGTAGGGGCGGTGAGGAGCCAGTTGTGTAGATAAGGGAATACCTAGAATCCGTTTCATCTCATGTGAACTGTGACTGCTGCCATGTATATGATGAACACCCTTGGGGCTGTGGTGAGTCCAAAGGGCAGCATTCTGAACTGGTAAAGACTGGCCCCTAGCCAAAAGCAGAGAAACCGTCTTTAGCATTTGTCCATTTTAATGTGGTAATACGCATCTTGAAGGTCTATATAGCACATCTAATTGCTTTCTCCTAGAAAGGGGAAAAAAGAGTGAACCGTGACCATACAGAATTTTGTCTGGTGAACAATGTTCTTCAGAAGGTTGAGGACCAGTACTAGCCTCCAATCCCCCATTCTTTGGCACTAAAAAGAACCTGGAGTAAAATCCAGATCCTATTTGGTCTGGTGGGACTTTTTGAATGACTGTTTTTTCTAGCAGCTTTTGAACCTTTATGGTTACTTGAGCCCTCTGACTGGATGGAACATAGGAGATTTTCCTCAGAGATCTTGGGAGTAGGGAATATGACAGCCTCTGGTAAATGATTCTCTGCACCTAAGAATCGGAGATTATTTGGGTGCAGAGAATCATTACCAGAGGCTATCATATTCCCTTCACCCTTCTCCCAAGATCTCGGAGGATAAGGGAGAAGGGTGAAGGGCATATGATAGCTTCTGGTAATGATTCTCTGCACCCAAGTACTGGAGGTTATTTGTAGCCAGGCTGTCGGGTACAGTGAGAGTCTCCCCCGACTGCTTGCAGAGGTAAGCAATTGGGCCTCCTTTCAGGAGCGCTGGTAGGCCTGTCCAGAGAAGGAGTCTCTGGAACCTTGGTTTTGCAGGCCACCTCTGCCTAGTGGTCGGCATCTTCCATCTGAGTTCCCCCCTCTGACCTGAGGGGAGCTGCCACCATGTGTGTCCTGGAAATGCTCCTGGGATTTTCTGAACCACATCTTTCCACTCCTCTGATTCCTGAAGTAGGATTGCGGAGAAGTAAAAAAATGAATGCCCACAACGGACAGGGTCTTTCCATCCTTTTCACACCTGGCTAGTGTGTCCTTCACCTTGGGGTCAAACAAAGATGATCCCTCAAAAGGAGCATTGACGAAGGAAGACTTGAAGGGCACCGTGAATTCACACAAGCGCATCCAGGTATGGTGCCTTAAAGCAATGCCAGAACCTGCTGCTTTGGTCATGCCTTCGGCTGCATGTGTAATAAGCTGCAAGGACGAGTTCGATATAGACTCCAGGGTGGCTAGCTGAGAGGCAACCTCATCCTGCACCTTGTTAGACACAGCTCTAGTGAGAATCTCCTCCACCACCATGGCATCTACTGCTACACTTTGGCCCAATATTGGTGGTCCTCCGGCTGAGAAAGAATTTTGTCTGGTCTCCAGGGAATAGGCTCTTAATGGAATCAGGGACCTTACAAGCCCGCTGTGTGATCAGCTTAATAAGAATGTCAGCGGTTGGGTTCAACCAGGAAGTAGATGGTCGAGCACCAAATGCTTGCAAGTAGACAGATCTCTCTGACGTCGGGTCTTGGGGCTTCCAGTCACCCCTCTGCTTGAGGATCTCTAGGATGTCTCCAAAGGACGCATCTTCATGGGGTGACCTCTGGAGGAACCTCCCTTCATTGAAATCCTTGTACCCAGTGACATATTCTTTGGGGAATCTAGGTGCTTCCTCTTGTATGTCTTCTTACGGGGGGGGGGGTCCTCAGTGGTGATCTCTGAGGAAGACTCTGAAGAAGAGGGGCACTGTGCAAGGATAACCTGAAGCTTCGGTGCTCGCTGTCCTGTCGTGGGGACTTATGTCAGCTCTGAACCACAAGATATGGTAATATAACACTCCGATGCAGGAAGAACCAGCTGAGAGCCTGCAGTGGCTAAAGTTCTCTCCATAACCTGGAAGGCAGGGCCCTCCAAAGAGGAGTGTAAGCCTGGAACAGAGAAAGACCACCTCAGAACGAAGGCCACACCCTGCTCCAAGAGTCCACCGTCCGAGAAGCAGCAACCGCCAAAGTCCCAAGAGCCAAGGTCGTCTTCTCAGAAAAAACAGGGTCAATCCAAGACCTCGGAACCAGCAGCCAGGTTTTGGCCCAGAGAATCTGTCGGTTCCAAGGAGAGAACCAAAGAAGTCAGAGCAACATGTGGTGCCGAGGTAGGGATGCCTAACAGCACAGTGGTTGCTGGTACTGGGGGGATCAAAGTGCTGGGCTCCGAAGCTCCGGTGGAAGTCAGATGAGGAAACAGTGTTGGAGGGAGTCCTTAGAGAAGATACCCTGACTCCAGAAAGGAGAGGGGCTTGAGAAAGGGCAGGAATAACTCTGGCGGCCAAAAGCTGATCCACCAATCTCACAACTTCTACCTCTGAGAGACTCCTGGAGGATCGAACTGAAAGACCTGCAGGGGACTCAGGTTGTTCCAGGAAGGGACTGGGCAACTGGCCCACAAAGAAGTCTATGGAAGGTGAATACCTTGTCTCAGGAAGATGATTTAGGTCTGGTTTGGTCCCAATGGGGTGGGCAGAGCCTATTGAGGCGCTGTTGGAGAAGTCGGCACTGAGGCAGAAACTAAAGATGCTGATGCCGAAGGTACCACAGTAGTAGTAGTAGAAGACGGTGCCGAGAATTCTTGAAGCTGTAACATCGGTACCTTAACTTTCAGTT